>NC_081440.1:14310779-14316056 GCF_007210705.1 Tigriopus californicus | reverse complement strand
AACGACTAGATGTCGCATTGGCCCGACCTCAGTGCAGAGGAAAGTGGATTTTAAGTCAACAACTCAGTACACCAAAAAAGAGGAGGGTGACTGCGTGATCAGTAGTAACGACCTACAATCGCTGGGCCTTCAACGAATGCTATCAGTGACAAGCTCACTCTGAATCCGGCCACGCTGGCGGATGATAAAGTATGAGTCACTGTACACCAAAATTTATGTACCAGCTGATGAAGGCAAGTGTTCGCATTTTTCCTCGCGCTATGCGAGGTCTAGTCATTATATGGTCTGTGGCGGCAACAGTTAAATCCACTGATGGCCGCAAAACCAGATCTATTACTAAATTATGCCTGTTAAGTACTCAAGAAGAGTGAAGAGACTTTGAGAATCTGGGCAAGGAATGGGGGGGAGGATGTTCAGACGGGTTTAATGGACAAATATAGGCTTAGATTCATTGCCCAATTTATCAACACCGTCTCTCGAGGTTGGTGATGATTAGTGTATATTTCCGAAGCCTGAATTTTATGTAGACAAAAACCGAAAAAGACTGAAAGGGTCGCTCGTGAGAGAAAATAAAAAGACGTGAAGAAGACACACCTACAGTCCACTTTATCAAAGGTCAACGGATTCTGATCCGACGTTGAGGATATGGCCTTGCCAGCCAAATCAGACTTAGGTTAGCCAGAGTGCGTCGGAACAAACCCCATGTCTGTTCCTTGTCCAATGTCTAAGTTTCTGTAAAAATACTTTCGATGGTGTATGGTTAGAATTGATGAATTGTTTTTCAATGCCCTGACTTAATCTTTAACTCAGCACCTCCAAAGAAAGCTCGAAAAGACGTTGGAAAATTGAAGGCAGAAAAACACTAAAACTTGTTACGGAACATACGTACCAAGAAGAATAACCAAGGACATTGAGAAGACAGACGTTTCCATGTCTTAGGGATAGATATTCTTTATAGATACATCAGGCTTGTAAATATTATCAAAAAAAAATCAAACGGAACTAATTTCTGTTTCACGGTGTACGTCACAGAAAATGTAAATTGATAACCCTGTCACACCCTCCCGTGATTATTCATTTGATCCCATTAGTAGCAAAAAAAGGAGGTTGCTTTTGAGACAGAGCTTCTAAAAGGAAGAAAGTAACGGTAACAATAGAGCTAAAAGACCAGTTCCGTTCTCAATACCGTTACTTTTGCTGAAAAGTAAGGTGTTACTTATCGGTAGCGTTACTCAATAAGTAGAGCGTTACAAGTAACGCCGTTACTCAACCCCTGAAAGGGATGGATGCGAGATATAGCTATTTTCTTTCTTTCTTTCATGCCAAAAGGGTTTGTGCAAAAAATCAAGAAAACTTTATTCTCTCGATTTTTTCCCAAAATTCATTCCAACTAATGAAAGTTTTCATAAATTGCCAAAATGTCGTTATTTTTGCGCTGAAATAGGCGAAATTGCATTATCAATTATTGCTGGCTAAATTGCAAAGTTTGCCGAAAAATCTGAGCTTTGCAAGCTTTTTTGCACAATCTACAAGATGCAAGTTTTGGCCGGCCCTAGGAATTACGGGCCACTTTCATTCAGCCTCTGACAATATGTCTCCCCACTCAATTCCGATATTTTTTCCGCCTGAAGGCCACAAAAGGAATTCAAGATTTCCGTTCTTCCTTTCCTCGACGCTCAGAGAATCGCCACTCTTGCTTCGAGTTCAACCCTTTGGAATGTTTTGAAGATGGACACTGAAAGCCTCGCCTGCCTGCCTCAGACTCCTGTCGACATTCATCATACCTCTGGCTCTGACCTCAAAATTTTCAAACAAACATTTCCCTTACCATATCTTCAGGCGAATTAATTATCGGAGGGTACCAATCTCCTTTCGCTTAAAATTGGATCCCTCATGATTTGGGTTTTCATTGGTCTCTAGGATGATAAAATCATGGGATTCAATATCATGCTTATGACTGAGGGAGAGAAAGATTTTCAGAAGACTCCTAGTGGCTGTGTTTAACTTTTTTTTGCACCATGTGCATCTTCGGGGGCAGAATATAAAGCCGCACCTTTTGGGGGGAAGGTATGATCTCAAGGCAAAGACTAATATCATTTTTCTGGCGGTATTTTCTTAGAGCTTCCTTTCCATCTAGTTTTGAAATGGAGCCCTTTATCATGTTTAAGCTCTTAACAAAAAACTAGGAAACTTTGGGTTGCCTCGATCAACACCCTTCGCTCCTAAGGCAAAAGGCATTTATTGTAAATATCAAGAAGTCGTTTTAGATCACATTGAATCAAGAATTGCAAGATGATGAAGCAAAATCTTAGGCAAAGAAGTAGGAGGCGAACTCAAAGCGGTTCTCGAGTAATTCCAACAACCACTAGCATCTTCTCATTTGAAACGTAACCACCGCACTTGGTCGTTTTGAGTCTGTTTCCAAGGGATGATGGCGCACAATGTCACGTAATGAACGAATCCTTAAATGCACATGCTCGAACTGACATCCCCCCCCCATTGCTTGGGGGTAGGCGGTCTCGTCCGGTCACTCGGGTGTCCAAATGGAATCGTCATGGTCTTGGTCAATTTGTACGCACTCACTTGTCAGCCTGGGCTAGACCGTACCCTCGGCCTCCCGTTGATGTCGCGAATAGCGATGGTGATCCGATTCTCCACTGCCGTTGTTGATCAGTCCCACTTGGCTTCCCGACGCCACCGTGCTCCCAGTGTCATCCGGGACCCCATCCAGACTGTCCAAATCGAGTGCCGAGTCGATCATTGTGCGTTGCTGCAAGTCAATCTCGATCTGATGTCGAGGCGGTCCCATATTGGAAGGCGGGGGCGGGAGCTCCATGTCATCACCATCATCCTCATCGGGGGATTTTAAATTCTGCAGTGAGGCCGGATGTTGTTGCTGATACACCCCATTATGTGAAGGTCTGGCCGCCGAAGGTTGCTGTTGTTGTGGATAAGTGGATCCCTCGCCGTGAAGGAGGGTCGTTCCGTAGTGTTGCGCGTTCTGATGATTATCCACATCAACGTGGGAGTTCGAGATGAGATACTGCTCGGTGACAATGCCCGTGGCGTCGATCAGACTCGGATTCATGGGCGAGCAGAGCACGTCCAAGCAGTTCTGCACCAATCCGCCGCGACTGAATGGATTGAAGTTGTCGTGATTGCGCTTGCTCGAGTAAGCGCCCTTGATGTCCTCGTTGGTGGTCAGATTGGTGGAGGTGAGGTAGGTGTGGAATCCGGCCAGACCGATGATGCTCCACACGGAGAAGAAGCAAATCACGACAACCACAATACTCGACGGGGAGTCCCGGATAGCTTGAATGAAGGTACCCTTTTTGGCGTAGGTGTCCTCTTCTTTGGCCAAGAGAACCAAATGGGACACGGCACAGCCGAAGAGGAAAATGCAGAGGAACGCCAAAGAGACCAGGAACAAATAGAAGTAGCGATAGTTGCGTTTACCCACACAATTGCCCACCCATGGGCAGTGGTGGTCAAAGCGCTCCACGCAGTTGTCACAGATCGAGCAATGCGAGGCCCGCGGAGGCCGAAATATCTTGCACGAGAAGCAGTACTTCAATTTGACAGTCTGATTATTCACAATTGTTTCTCGCGTCCGAGGCGGAGGTCGGTAAGCCGTTCCATTCCCGTTGGGTTGGATCTCAATCTGACGCTCCGTGTCCCAAGCCTCTTCACGTGTGGCTCGTGGAATAATTCCTGGAATATACGAGGAATTAGGGATCGTTTAAAGGGCTCTGTGCATTTCAGGGGCGGGCGAATATGTTGCTACAAAAAGTGCTCTTGAAGGGCATTATCTAAACATGCATTCAACTGGCACTGACGCAAGATTTTTTCACCACACATATGTACATTTACAGTGATGATTGATCGAATCGAAGCATGTCAGCGTTCATCAAGCATGGAAAATGCCGATGCCCATGGGCAATCTTACATGAAGTGATTCTGGCGACGAGCATCTCAGTCAAGCGATACTTAAGAAACAAGGATAAGCACAAGGGGGGCACATCGTTCGATACAGGCTAAATACGGATGTGACCAAACATAAACAAGACTCAAGAACGGAACGGGGAAAACTACTCATTGAACCAAAAGCTAGATGTGGCAATTTAGGCAATCGCTCCCAACCTTCCCGAATCAGGTGTTTAAGAACATTGCAACAAAGCTACCTAGCAAGTTGCTTCAATCGAGCAATCGTTATCCGTCACTCCGTTCAATGCAATCAACACATGATTGTAAGCGTTCCTATGAGTTTCAATGAAGGACAAGCTGAATTGGATGCCTTCAAAGCTGAGATCATTCACAGAAGAAGCGATGAATTGGCAGGCTTAGCAGAATCGATTAGCAAGTGAATTCATTTTCAAACACGGCTTACCTGGATCGGAGAAACTCGTCATGAAGAGATTAGATAGGGTAAAGATGAACAGAATGGCACCCACCACGGGCACAAGCGGGCTGATTTTAACGGTCAAGTACGGGCAGTCGAACACGAAGAACAAACTGGCCGTCACCACGATCAGAAAAACGGTGAGGTAGAAAATGCCGGCTTGGCGGGCCATGATAATGCGGCCGCCGCACAGGAACTGATTTTTGCCGGGAAACACCTCCCATTTTCTCTGTCGGCGAGGCATGGCGTAAGCACTGCCCAAAAGATGACTGTCACTGGCCAGCCGAGACTGACTCGGATGGGTGTGACCGCAAAAGCAGGAGCGCGGGACAGCCTCACTACGGCGAACGGGGAACATTCACTCACGGGCTAGTCCTGTAGATGAGTCCGCACAAACTCACGGTGTGCGGCGCGATTCTCTAAGGGCACGGGTGAGGGGGCATTCCGCAAGCTCAAAACCATACTCCGTACACAACGGCGATATCGGTTACCAATCACGTGGCGGCACAATTCAAACGCGGCTTTTTCCAAGTTCAAGGCCAAATCTTGTTCCGGCTGTCCGGCCGTGGTCACGGCCTGATTTAGCAAATGACGGGCTCTCTGGCGCCAATTGGCGGTGGGTCGATCGCACTCTACTTCCAAAGGACCACGGGTTTCCAATTCCACCCGCTTTTCCACTTGTGCGCGCCAATGTTGGTATACCGCTGCGGCTTCCGCCCGCACCCCAGGATCGACAGAGGAACTTTGGGCTAAACGGCGTATGGTGCGACCAATACCCGTGGTCTTAATGACCGTGGTAGAGGGTGACTTCTCGCGCCAAGCCCGCAAAATAGCCGTTAAATCCACTATGGGTGTTTGCGGGTTTTGAAGGAAGGTGT
>NC_081440.1:14266917-14310748 GCF_007210705.1 Tigriopus californicus | reverse complement strand
CCCAATTTGACTACACCCTTCAACTCAAACAAGGATCTTTGCCGTCCACCCGCATTGGCCCGCATATTTTCAACATCCACCGCATGACCCGGAGCCCACTCAGCTCCAGCTAGTTCCAGATTCGAGCCGATCAACGGTTCACGGGCCAAGGGGGCGTGTCGTCAGCCTCAAGTGACAGCTCTCAGTCAAAGTATGTGTCACCAGCTTTTTGTTAACTAGTCTCTGGAGAACTCGGACACGGGCGGGCGGATCCTAGTCCTTGAGCAGTTGACCGCAAGGCGGGCAAGAAGGCCACTCATCCAGTCTTCAGTCTTAGCTGACTTCAAAGAGGGAAAGAAGATCGAGATAAGCCCCTGACTGACTTGACTGTTCGACCAAGCGAGGCCGCAGTGCACAGATCACTGAAGAGGCGGTGAGGAGGACTGCATAGACTGCATGCGTGCAGGAACTGAGGCTCAGGAGTCTGTCTGTCTGTCTGTATGGTCTGTATCTTTCTGTGTGTAGGCCAATATCTACGTGAAGCTAGGCCACAAGGAACCGACTCAGGGTTGCCAGAAAAAAAAAATAACTGATGACTCCTCATTGAGACGAGTTGCACGGGGTATTATGTGGGAGTCGTGTGAGTAGAGGTAAAATGTCCCGATGGGTCGCACGCAATACATTTGGGCTAGATTGAAGGGTTTGCCAACTGCTTGGAGTAGAATCAGCTTTTTTTCAGGGAAAACATTCAATCGCATTTTTTCTCCTTTTGGAAAGAGAAATAAACCAGTGTTTTGAGCGTGGCTTATTGTTAGGTTCTGGATTATGGTGTAATGCAACATACATGAAACAAAGTTAAGACAAAAAATATGCTATTTAAAGAGTTGATGGGGGTAGTTCAATTGTTTCTTCAATTTCAAACAGTACACTCTAGGCAGATGCTAGATGTTGATATGTGATGTATTTATTATTTCAACCCGAGAAGCAAATTCAGGATGCCAAAATTGCATTTTTTCTGCCTTACTCAAAGTTTCGAGAATATGTGCCTTGAATTTATATTCAGTCCGAGCTGAAGTCTTGAAACTCTGAAATACATAGGATTTGCCGCTCTGTGTCCATGGCAATGGAAAAATATGGCAAAGAGCTTGGATTTGAACACACAACTAAATAGGTTATTTGAGTTTTGAGCCGTACTGGAAGTTTCAATAAGATCATCACTGATATAAAAAAACGGATGTTTGAGCCAACTGCAGCTTATGTTGAGACAATATACTCTAAATGTGTACTCCATCAAATTTCTGTTGTCAAAAATGACCAAAATTTTCATTAGTCCAACATTCCAAACGTCCAAATGTATCTACCTAATTTGACCTGCCCTTATTCCAATTGCCATGGTTTCAAAAGCTCCCAGATTATCAATTCCTTAAGGCCTGGAAAACTTTTTTCATGAAATGAACATGTTAATGGATGGTAACCTTTCAAGTAAGCAGCGGACCTCAAATGTGACATGCTTACACTCAACAGCATGTAATAGACAGAACTGCCCCTGACAATGAGTCCAACATAACAAAGGTCCCCATTAATAAACCCCCATGGCTTATGAGGGGCCAGGGGTGATGTGGGTAGCAATTTTATGAAATGTTCTCCCACTGTCGCATGTTATCCCCAAAATACAACGCAGAATTGTAATTTTTTACAAGTCTTTTCACATAATTCATTTGCTTGCTTTTGTCTTAAAATTGCTTCATGCATGTTGTATTACTCTATAATCAATAATCTGATGTTCAATAGTTGCAAGAAGATCTCAATTATATCTATGAATGGGCGGAAAGTGTCAACATGATGATCAATAACACTAAATTTCAATTTTTACGCTATTGATCAAATTCTAATCTCAAAGGAAAACACATTTTGCAAGGCATTGTATTGTCCATAATCCTGGAGAGTGACGTCATCAAAGATCTCAGCACCTGGATGTCATTGAATGAACCTTTCCAAGTTCACATAGAAACTTGGGGCGGCTTTACACTAGGATTGCAAGCCGAGATTGAATCGACATGATCTGTGGGCTCACCTCTCTGACTTTAGCACCTAAGTACAAAAAAGAACATTACAGTGACAGAGGTGGAAAAATAGTAATCTATTATTAATCTATAACAATATATCCGAGTTTTTTGCTTTTGCACACGCCCAATTTTAGATGATGGTTGTTTATTCTTACTTCATTTGACTTTATTCCCTTTTCTATGAAAAATAAATGCATGCATAATGTCAATGAATTGCCATCCAAACATGTTTCGTGATAAGGTGAGGGTATATCAATATTAGCAGAGAGTTTTCTTAACTTTGGTGGCTTATTTCTCTAAAGACAAAAAAAAATGCAGCTGCAGGAAGCCTCAATCAATTATAGGATTAATGTATGATATAGCAAGGCAATCAGCTTTTTTAATTGCAATGCTACTGATTCAAGAATGAGAATTATATTCTCAAAATTCCATGCATGAAGGGAGCCATGGCAAAGACAAACGGGCAATTGTGCGACAAATGAAAGTGATTCAGGGGGAAATTATCTAGGCAAATAATTTGATAAGATAAGGCGCAAAACTGCTATTAATAACAAGCGTTACTACTGAGGAATTTTGAGACTTCATTTTGCAGGAATTTCCATCCAAAAAGATCAATTTCTTGAAAGGCTTTGCAGTCACAACAAATGGTGCAAAAATAGGCTTGCACAATTCAGCTCCACTTCCGATAGATACCACATGTTGATTGATGCATGCCGTTAGCGAAGCCTGAAGGAGACTCCCACAAAATAAGTTGTTTTCACGAAAGAGCTGAAACGAGGCATTCAGAGTAAAACCGGTTAGTGTAATCCTCTCGAAATTCTGCTCGACATCCGAACATGTTTTCTTGGAGTCTAGTGATGAGGAGCCCTTCCCAATAGAATCTGGCGAGACTGAAACCCGGCCCATTAGTCATGAGCCCATGGGCCGAATCTAGGCGCCAAGCCGATACGGCCTGGCTAGTGGGTCAGGGTGATGGTAGGGGTCCAAGCCAGGGGCGAACATGACCCACGAAGAATGAGCCTACGTATCAGTGGGCGAATGCCAACCCACTCTGGGACTTGAAAATTAGCTAGAATCATTATTTTCACCCTAACTGCTCACCGGGAGAATCTCGGATTGATTGGCACCCACCATGAATGAGAGGAAACCGCCACCCGGCCCAGACTCAGGGTTTCTTCAGGTCGTCAGCCACGTCCAACGATCGGCCCCCAAATATCATATCGTAGCCAACAATTGGAAAAAGAGTAGCCCCAGAGCTCCATGCCAAAATTTGGATACACCCGAAATTCCTACCAAACCCAGACGACTAATGTTAGCCTTGGCCTGACCGGCCTGAATCGAAGGGACAATTGGTCTTTGGACACCCTGAGTGTATCATAATAAACAACCACGTGTTTTTTCGTTCTGCTACTCGATCAGATTCTCAATCCTATCTACAACGTGGGTGGGTTCGATCGGTGCCTAGAAAGAAGTAAGTTGAACCCGATCATCGACTGGGATTCCAGCCAGAGGCGAGTGAGTGAGAATGGTGGTTAAGGCCGCTGGCAGCGCCTTTCCCCGTGGGCCCAAAGCCGCCCAGAGCCGTAGCACGAGCGATGGTCCGCCCTCGGCCCGCCCGCTGGGCCCGACTCGTCGAACGGAACCCGAGTTATTTGGCCATGCTAGCCACGTGAGGAGCCAGAAAAAGAGCTCAGCCCAGGCCCGGCGCTCTGCTAAGGCCCATTCGGGCGCCAAGACCGCGTCCGAGGCCGAGTGGGTGGGCCAATGTCAACCACTGACTTTCCGTCAATTGAGCGCCGGTCAAGTGGTTTTAGCTGCCGTGGTCAGTGTCGAAGAATATCAACTGAAAATTACGCTGCCCGGTCGTTTACCGGCTCAGGTCAAGCTCACGCGCATCTCTCGGGCTTACACGCGCGCTTTGAAGGCGTGGGCGCAAGAGGGCGATGAGACGGCCGTAGGCTTGCAGCCGTTAACGGCCATGTTCCGACCGGGCCAGCCCGTGTTGGCCGCCGTGGTGTCGGTCGATCAAAATGAACGCGGATTTTATCACGTGGAGGCCACTTTGTACCCCGAGGCCGTTCATGGGGGCTTAACCACCGCCCTGGTCGTGCCCGGGACGGCTTTGCAATGCGCCGTCAAGAGTGTGGAGGATCACGGCTACATCCTGGAATCGGGTTTGACGGGCCCGCCCACCTTCTTGTCGCTGACCCAAGCCCGTCAGTACGAAAAACGGGCTCTGGGGGGCCGGGCTTTGTCTTTGGGTGAGTTAGTGCCCGTGGTGGCCAGTCGTAATCAGGACGGGCAATTGACTTTGAGCGCCGATCCGGCCCGCTTAGCTAAAGCGACGGTCGAAGCTACTCAATCGTTATCCTTGCACGCCCTCTTGCCCGGTGTCACCCTCTCGGCTACCGTTCAACGTATCTTGGAGTCGGGCGTGCGAGTTCAGTTTGGCGATTCGCTCTCCGGATATGTCACGCGCTCGCATCTCCCGGCATCGTTATCGCTCGCCTTATCCGACCCCATCGAAGTGACCGTCCTCTACATCCTACCCACCGTCAACACTGTTTTCCTAAGCGCATATTCGCATCTTCGCTTGGGCCCCCGATCCGCAACGACGACTGACCCGCTCGAGGTGATTAAGATCGGGGCCACATTATCCAATGTGCCCGTTTCGCATTGCACCAAATCCGGTCTGACGCTCACTTTGCCTCATGGATTCACGGGTGTGGTTCCCACCCGCCACGCACAATCTTCGGCATCCATGAAGACCAAGTATCCCGTTGGGATCCGGGTCACTTGCCGTGTGATTCAGTTTGACTGGTTGGAGCGGGCCTTTCTATGTTCCACGGATCATAGCGTGATCCACCAAAGCGTGTTGCAATTGAATCAACTTGAAGTGGGCGCCCAGGTGAATTGTACCGTTAAAGAATTCACTCCCACGGGTTTGAAGGTGCAGGTGGGCAAACACGTCCACGGGTTCATCCCCAGTGTCCATTTGTCGGATGTGCCTCTGAAACACCCGGAGCGTAAGTTTTTGCCCGGCACCAAGATCCCGTGTAAAGTGTTGAGTTTGAATACCCAGACCAAGCAACTCTTCCTTACCGCCAAGTCCATCCTGGTCAATGAAGATTTTGTGCCTGTGAGTGAGTTCGACGTCAAGTTCATTGGCACCGTCACCGAGGGCGTGGTGGCCAAAATCTCCAATGCGGGCATGCTTCTCGAGCTCTTTGGCGGGGTCAAAGGTTGGGTACCAAAATCTCAATTGAGTGCTGAGCCGATTGAGTATCCAGAAAAGTTGTTCTTCATTGGTCAAGCATTGAAATGTAAAGTGTTGGAGGTCAAACCCGAGGCCAAACGGATCATTCTGACCCTGATTCTCGGAGGTCACCATAAACCTTTGGGATCCAGGGAGAAAAAAGCCGCCGAGAAGTTGCGTTTGTGCCAGTTTTACCCCTGTCAAGTCACTCAGATCAAGGACGATGGTTTGGCTGTGGATGTGACGGAAAGTCCCGGTACCGTTTTGGCCGGATTCATCCCCAAGCTTCATTTGACAGATCACCCTGTGGTGGCAGATGCTTTATTGAAATCATACGCAGTCGGCGATCATATTCCGGAAGCATTGTGTTTCGAAAGGGACGTGTTGCCCATTCTGAGTTTGAAGCCGATTCTGATGGAAGCCGTTCGCTCAAAAACCTTGCCTCAAAGCTTTGAAGATCTTCAAGAAGGGGTACTTTTACCCGGAGTCGTGTGTCTGATCAAGAACTACGGTGTTTTCCTACGTCTTCCCATACGTAAGATGACCAAAAGTGCGCTGGTCCCCATGCGAACTCTTTCCGATTTCTTCGTTGAAGATGCCAATGAAGTGGTCGAGCTGCATCAAACCGTGTATGGCAAGGTTATCGAACGTGACGAGGCTCAAACCCGCCTTACGATGTCCACCAAAGTGAAAGATGTGAAACCCAAGACTGACGCCAGACAACTCTCGGCGACTCTGATGGCTTCTTTGTTGGACGATCTTGAACGGATCAAGACTCACACTGGCAACGGGAATCTGGTTTGCTTTAAAGTGGGTACGACGATGAGCGCAGAGGTGAAACGAGTCACGCCCATTGGTGTGGAAGTCAATGCCTTTGGAACTCGAGGCATCATCACCTCCGACAATCTTCCACCCATGGAAGAAGGGGCCACGTTGGAGCCTGGAGATTCCTTGAATGTTACTGTACTGAACATTGATTGCGATTTCGAGTGTTTGGAGCTCACGGCTTTGCCCGAGTTTACGAAGAAAGTCAAGAAGTCCAAAAAACAACAACAAGCGGACATCCCCGAGAATTTTCGAGTGAACGTTACCATCGCCATGGTCAAAACCGACCTCAATCTGGCTTTAGGCGTGGTGAGAAATGGACCCTTTCACGGCCGGTTTATCCACATACCAACGCGTTCGCACATCAACGATTTCCTAGGCTTTGCTGATCAGCTCAAATTGGGCGGGTTCTTTAAAGTCATTGTGAAGCAGAGCAGTGCTGAACACACCATTGGAGTTCTTGAGAGTCCTTTACCTGCTAAGAAGCGATTGAGAGCGGAGAGCCTCTCCCAACCGATAGACGAAACCAAGGTCAAAAAGGCTCGACATGAATCCGAATCGAAAGAAAGCCTTCTAAAAGAGGTTGCAAAGTCAACCGAGACAAACGAGCCAATGGAAGTGCCAGCGGATCCCGGTTTTGTGGACGAATTCGATCCCTGGGCCGAAGGTGCTCCCAAGCAGCAACAGATCTCGTCTGATCCAAACGCCAAGGCTCTCAAGACCAAGACTCATTTATCTAAGAAGGAAAAGAAGGCCCTGGACAAACTTGAAGCCCTAGAGATCGCCAAAGCCGAGCAAAGAGTTCTGGATGGTGAAGAGGCCGAACCCGAAACTGCAGAAGAGTTCGATCGTTTAGTCTTGGCCTCGCCCAACTCCTCCTTGTGTTGGATCAAATACATGGCCTTCTACATGACGAAAGGCCAACCTGAACAAGCGCGGGAGATCGTTCGGCGAGCTTTGGAGAAAATCAATTTCCGCGAGGATGAAGAAAAGTTCAATATCTATATGGCCTGGTTGAACCTCGAGAACACCCTCGGCGACGAGGAAAAGTTCGAAGAGGTCTTTTCGCAAGCCCTCAAGTTCAACGACCAATACAAGGTGTACCTTCAAGGGGCCAAGATCCACGAAGAATCCGGCAACAAGGAGCAAGCCGAGAAACTCCTCAAAACTCTGGTCCGGAAGTTTAGCAAAGAACCCGAAGCCTGGCAGGCCTTAGGACTGTTCTACTTCAAGCAGAACGATTTCAAAGAGGCCCGATTTACCTTACAAAGAAGTATCCAGAATCTGGACAAGAAGCAACATCTGGAGATCACGACCAAATTCGCCCAATTCGAATTCAAACATGGCGAGGCGGAACGTGGGAAGACCCTGTTCGAGACCATTGTAGGCAATTATCCTCGTCGAGTGGATCTCTGGAACGTCTATGTGGATCTTCTCGTCAAACATGACGAGAAAGCCAATGCTCGAGTCATTTTTGAGCGCATGATCCAGCTCAATCTCCAACCCAAGCGAATGAAGTCCATTTTCAAGAAGTATATCGAGTTTGAAGAGCAGGAGAACAACCCGCAAGCCGTGGATCAGATCCGCAAAAAGGCCTTGGAATATGTGGAGGCCAAGGTTGGGAATCAGATCCAGAAGTCGATTGAGAAGCCCGAGAACGACGCCAGCAGTGAAGATGAAGCTATGGATAATGGAGATGATGAAGTGGACGATGTGGAAGAGGCGTTTGCTGATATAGAATAACGATAACAAGCGATGTATTGGTCTCTTTCGGAATGCTATGAATAAAACAAGTTAAAACGAATTCAAATGCACTTGTAGGGGATAAAGAGAGATACGCCATACAGGAATGATTGGCTCTAGGGTTGTAGAATAATTGTAGAATAATTGGCGGCGTTCGGGATTTAAGTACCAAGCAACAAGAAACTATGAGAGCTTGTGATTTACAACTAAACTAAAAATAGAAAGAGTTGGCGGATTATCCTTTGGTTTCGACAGTATCAGAGTCATTAGGTTCATCGTCTGGCAAGAGAAGCGGTCTTAAGGCCAAGATGTCCTCGCGTTTAGCGTGCATAAAGGTCATGGTCATCCACATCAAGTCTACGAGAGTCTTGTCGTCCTTTTCGTCGAGTTCAAGGTCCTGAAGCAGTTGGGGATTGTAGCGGTGGTAGGAGGTTCCCTGACCCAAGCACCAGGCTCGACAGTGGTCCACCACTTTTCCGTCCGCATCCAGGACACTACAGGGAGGAATTCATGTCAGGTACGGTACCTCTTCTGTACAAATTAATCAAATTGAGACGGGGATCCTTACCTGTCCAGCATAAGCTTGCCCATTCCATCCCAATTCATCATGAGCTTGATGGTATCTTGTGCGCTATCTGGACGGAAAATATCCACTACTTTCGTCTGCAAATGAAAATGAATCATCAGAGCAATGGATTTGGAATTAATTTTATCATGTTAATATCATGATTTGCCGACTCTAATTCGTTGGTGGATCAAATATTGTATGAATATAAAATAAACTTAATAAAATGAACACTTTTTTCGTCTTGGACTGCTGAGAATTAGTGTTAGCGGTAAGGAAGTACGCAAATAAAAAAAAAGACAAAAATGTTCTTTGTTAATTGCCGACTCACTTATTTTCAACCATCAAATTTTGCAAGATATATAATTGAATGATGTTCATCAAGATGAAAAGAAACCACGACAATCTGGCCGCGATGGCGCTTTACCTATGGTACTATTGCCCTGCCATCGAAGAGTGAAGCTCTTGGTTAGAAAAAGCGACAGGTTGAACCCAAAGCCGACAGCCATGAAGTGCGTTTAAAGAGAAAGACGAGCCCAAGAAATGGAGCATTTCAGCTGTTTCCTTTTTCTACAACCTTTCTTCCAATGAGGATCCCGTGTACATGGGAGCCCTCAAATGTCTAGCACAGTCCATAAAACCGAAAAAAATAACTTATTTCAAAAGCTTCAAAGCTACAGGTATGATGATAAAACAAGTGATAAGGCATGTTAGCTTTAACTTTCCTTGACGACAAAGAATGAAATTTAATCCCAATGTTGTCCGACATTGTGCTCATTTTGACTTTTTACTTTTAGCCTTTCTCACAAAAAAAGATAACATTTTGAACGGTAGATGGCCAAGTTAGAATATTCTACTCGTTTTACTTCTAAAAATGTTCGTTCATTGCCATGAAAAAGTCATTTTTTCTCACAAAGCTCCCCATGATCATTCTTGCCCATCATCCATTGTCGTCGCAAACCGCCCCAAAAATAGAATCCTGTCCAAATCACAAGAACCCCTCACAAATAATCACTTATAAAAACGCCATCATTCAATAATCGGACCTTTTTAACGGGAGGAATTCCAGTGCCCAACGACACGAGGACTGCCGACTCGAATATTTCCTCGTCGTGCCCCAAGGCTTTTTTGGCCATGTTGTACTCGGCAATTTCAGTCAAGAGGTGAAGTGACGGATTGTTGGCCAGGATCCCGCCGTCCACAAAGACGCCCTCAGGCCTGAAAAAGGACGGAGCCGCACCGGAGGCCTTGGCGGCTCTCCATATCAATTGCTCGGAAGGCACGGTGGTGTTGCATATGTCCGGATGACAATAATCACTCACACCCAACATCTCTTGGGGAGCTGGGTAGTTGCGGAACAATTGGGTGTCCGGAGGGGTCCGATCGGCCATTGTAGCAGTGATGACCACTCTAAAAAAGGTAATCATGGCTTTGAGGACTGACCGGGGGGGGATTGTGCAAAACCTGACATTCACTTACTTGGGCCCTTTGAGGTCGTACATCTTTGTACCTACGCCAAACTCTTGTTTGAGCAGATCATCCAAAGGCTTGTTGTTGTAGGGCTTGGAGTCAATAAAGACCCTTTCCTTCAACCTCAAGTAAATGATTTGACATTCCAAGACGCTTTTTCCGGACATGAGAGCCAAGGCCAAGATTCCACCCGTTGAGGTCCCAATGATCCAATCGAAACAATGCAAAATCGGCACGCCAAACAATTTCTCCATCGACAACAACATCCTCGTCTCAACCACGCCTTTGATCCCGCCTCCATCCAGACTCAACATGCGACCCCCTTTCTTCGGCACGCCCTTCCGATACTTGGCCTTTTGAGCCAACATTTCGTCAAAGAGACATCGAACTCGACGGTGTTTGGCCGCCATGGCGGATTTGATCTTCTTGAAATCCAGTTCACGCCCATTGCGATCGGTGGGCGTGGAACATCCTGAAGCACCAATCGCGTACAGCGAGTACAAAACGCCCTCGCGATCTCGAGTGAAAGCGAGGACCGAGGAGCCTTCGACTTTCTTCATGGCCAAAGTCCAAGGGGAGTCACCTTCATTATTGACCAAACTCGTGTCGGCCTCAAAGACCAACAAGGCTCGAACCAAGGTCACATTGCCAATCTCGACGGCCATGTGAAGCGCCGTGTTTCCGGCCTCATCCTTGAGATTGATATTGGCATTGAAGGCGATCAAGGCCAATACGCAATCCAGGCGTTCATGACGCACGTGTAAATGCAGGGCTATTGATTGCAATAGAAAGGAAAGGAAAAAAAGGGGTTCGTGTGGTTAGTCCAATTCGCAGTCAATAATAACATTTTGTGCCAATTCATGTGTGTTTTATTGTTGTCATGTAGTTTTACACGACGATCCAGGTCCTATCAGGATGTATGCACCGGTTGATGGCTTACCCGTTTGGCCCAAAAAGTTCTTCGAGTCCACGTAACAACCGGAATCGATGAGAGCCTCAATGACTTTGCGGGATTTGGACCAATGCAAGGGTGTGCCACCATGTTTAATATCCTGAAGGTAGAACAACAAACGGACTCTAGTTCAAGGATACTGGAGGAAATGTTTCATTAATCTGGTTGCTATGTAGATCTATGGGTAAGATTCTTGTTTTCTCTAGGTTTACTTCGATTGGTGGCAATTTTTAGATTGTTTTTCACTTTCAACTATTTTCATTTCGTTTTACCTAAAACGCAGATGAAGCCAAATTGAGTTTCCTTTTGTGTGGCACAAGAAAATTTGAGGATTCTTTTGAAAGGGATATATCCAAGACATAGCAATGCCATTTATTTCCCCCGAGCATAACTGGACAACTGAAAACATTTTCATTGTCGTTTTACAGCATGAATTCAAAATGTTTGGCACTTCAGCAAGAAATTGAAGTCATACCTTGAGTAGTACTGATATGGTTTGTCAAACAAACAAGCCAGCACTTTGTCATTCATCAAGTCTCAAAATGATTATTGGAATGGAATTATATTGCTGTCTCAACGCTGGTGGCCACATTAATCTCCCAACCGGATATATAAATAAATAAATAAAGTCTAAGAATGCAAGGATTGAATGGCAAAAAAAATCCCTGGAAGATATCAGCTTCTTGTGTCCTTCATGTAACATCCTACGTCAAGTTTCCTTAATTAATTTCGTCATTAGGTTTGGGCCAGTTCCGATGTAGGGAGCCACTCTTCATCCGAATTTTGAAGGACACGGGTGTGCATTTCCCGGATTTTTATTACCAATTTAGCTCGTTTCACATGTACTGTAGCGAATATGGTCACCCAAATGACTCCATAAAGCCGTCGCGAGACAAGGAAGGCCCATTGAGAATTAAGAGTCCCCGAAGCCTCAAAACGGAGTAAGTTGGACGAAGTCAAAGAGCCACTTTGAGGGTGGAAGGAGGCCTGATAGATGGGAATTAAGACCCTCTGTGTCTCATGGTCAAGGCAACATTCGGTCTATGAACTTGAATACAAATCGATGAACAACTGATGCACCAATGGTGAACAACAACAACATCCAGACCCAAGTCCGCCGCGTCATTAAGTGGTATCAGTGGTATGGTGGGTACGTATGGTGGTCGGCAGGCTTTATGGTGTGGAAATTGGATACAACCAGGGTTGAAATGCATGCTGTGCCAACCGCAGAATTTATTAAAGGGATGACTAGGGTGCTGCTCCATAGAACTCTCTTTTAAGATACAGATGGGATATGTTATATTTGAAGGTGGCTTGCTAAATTTTTGAAGGCCAAGAGAGACCAGAACCGATCAAGTAAGTCTTTCAAATGATTAGGTCTACAATTTCATTGACGAAAGTACAACTTCATGTTTATGAACGAATGCAGGAAAAAAATCATTCCTGCTATAATCATGAACACGCTTTGAAAAGCAATTCCTACTAGCATCAAAGTTGTCGTGGATCTCTTGTTTTCGGCTAGACAGACAGCCATTTGCTGGTTAGTTATTTTGCCCTTGAAAATGTTTGAAATATCCGCCATTCTTTTACATTAGGCACGTGACTCCTCTATCTGAATATCTGTCTGTACTAGTTGGCGAGTGCTGAAACACAAACTCAAGTTTCGTTTATGTTCATTACTTGAACCAATACCAAGAACCTTCTGACGACAACAATGACTTTGGTCTTGAGAAAACGAAAGAGTCAGTTGGTGCGGAAAATTCAGACCATGTTGTTTTGAAGTACAACAACAGCCTCGTAGATAATTTCCAAAAGTACTCTACTACGCAAATGTACGTATATGTGTACAAATGTACAAGATCACTCACAGAGACAACAGACTGAATTGGGAACGAGGTAATCCATATTGCAACGAAAACACCGTAAATCATGGAGGCGTTGACAATGGCTCTCTGTAGGCTCGCTTTTTTAACTCTCTGGACGTTACCCAGTTTGAAAACGCATTTACCAATTGAGACCATGAATGATTAAAAAAAGGGGGTGTGATATTTGAACAGCAATGCAAAACACTCGGTTCAACATGACACGCCTTTCTTTCCATGTCTCGCGTTGTCCTCATCAAATAGATCCCGGATTTTGTAGTCGACCACAAGCCTCAAATGAATATCCAATGATCATCAGCTTTGAAACTCGAGTTTGTCCAAAATACGCCAACAAATTCCATGAGTTCAACCTATACAAAATGCTTCAGTTACGTCATTTCAGTCCCAGAAAGTGGTCTGACAAGCCCTTGTGAGATCTCGAATGTCGAACTAATTGATCTGATCCGAACTGAAGGCGGAAGTGTTGCTGTGTCTTAAGTTTCCCTCCGAGCACCTCGCCCAATATCTACTCCCAAATATCCGTCCGTCCTCAATTGCTACCAATTATGAACTGACCCAACCGATCATCTGTTAGATCATTATCTTGAACTTGTAACTTGACCGGGTCTCTCTCCAGAGATACATTATTTATCCAAGCATCCGTCCTGGATGAATTCACTGAAGATCGCACGGAACTGGAATCCAAAAACTGTGGTTTGATTCGCTCGACGGTTAGACAATTATTCGCAAATTGGACTCGAAGGAGTGCTTTAAGGGGTGGTTTGTTCATGTGGTGTGTTACTTCGGTTTAATCCTGAACCATACACGTAATTTAAACACTAACTGATACCGATTGCGAACACCTCGCCTTCATTCTGACGTGAGAATGCGAGTACCTGGACTCATTTTCCTCCTCATTGGATCATTAAATTGTACTACTAAATAATGAAGCCCCTTTTTAGCCTCTAACTCGATCGACATCACCTAGACCAATCATCACGTGGACAGTAAAACAAAGCGGATTCTTTTGTGCTGTATGTGGATGCCAACATATTCCAAGTAGGATAATTGAAAACTCAATGGTTTAGATTAGCGATCTTGTCCAGAACAAACAGAACAAGCATCACTTCCAAGAAAACTGAATCATTACTATTTCTGCGGTATTGGCTAATGACTCGGAGGCTAAGTCAGATGGTCGAGGCTGGCGAAGGAAAATTGCTGCAATCTCTTCCTGTTCTGAAGCTTCCAGTCTGATTCCTGTAGACACTTTGTGAATTGCTTGACTACTTGGATCGATGGTCAGTTTCAATGGGGGATGCTGAAATCTTTTCCTTTGAGGTTGTTTCCTTAAATGTTTTAAAAATCGTGGAATGTCATCGGTCCAGTTTTATTTTCGTCCATATTGCGAACATTGAACATGGGTGGTAGTTTGCGGCTCATAAAAGCGCGTTCGAACCAGGAATTTTGGTATCGGAAAGATTATGATCTGTATTTGTGCTTAGTTGAAAACATTGAGAATTGAACGATGATGTTGAAACTACAAATCTTACCAAACGTATTTATCATTAATTAAATTGAAGGTCACAACGTATCAGTATTTCAAAGTCCAAAAACCAGTTTTTTTCTACATCTTAGGATTTCAGACATCAAGTTCCCAAGGTTTCCATTATATCCTAAATTGGATCTTTTGAAAATCTCAAACAAGCTAATGTTGAAAGGAACTAGAATTCCAACTTCCAACTTGAAGAACCACTTATACATTGCTTTTATGCTCTTTAAAGATTACGCTCATGATAAAGGTTAAAATCAATCTTGAACTTACCCATGAACAATGAAGATTAAGGTCTCAACATTCTTTATCCTATGATTAACATCAAATACATAATATGAAGCATGGACCTATAGTGAAATCGGATCTACCAACATTATCTAAAAGTAAAACCAGAAGGGAAAAATGCCTCCAAAGTCTCCAAAATTGATCACATGTCAGAGCGTTTATTACTCTTTGTTAGGCAACACTCACAGAGTCGACCATATTTGCCGTAGATCAGTGTCCTCCAAAGGCAATTTGCTCGAGTTTCAATTCGATCTCAGTCAATAATGTCCTGGAATGGATTCTATGCATTTTCTTTCACAATCGCGTGAAAAGTCTGCGAAAATTCCTGTCCACGATAGAAAGGGCAAGGGCTAACTATCCCTGAAAGGGAATGCTCGAAACACCCTGAATAATTACCCAATGGAGATTTGAACGCCGAGCATGCCAATCAAGTTGGCAACGTGGCTTTTCACAATTCAAGCACAAATTTCTAGCACATTGTGCAATCTAGATGGGAAAGGCTTTAACCATTGTTCATCGGTTGTCTTGGTATTTAGCATCAGGAATCGAAATTGGTCATTTTTTAGTTTTTTTAGAAGACTTGTTTCACGAATCTGCAAGTACAGGGTGTTGCGAAAGTAATGGACTATCTTTAGTTTTCACGCATCTTAACTTGCTTAAATTCGCATTGCTGTAATAAATCAAAAGGCTATTGTTGCCGCCGAAACTAAAGGTTGTTATTTACTGGTTCACATAACATGCTTCGAAACTAATATTTTTCCGACCAGCTCTCTTTACAGAAGGATGTAGCTCCTGCTCATCACTCTTTGGAGGCCCAAATACGTTTCAAGGGAAGTCACGTGCTTCTGAGACATTACGAGACACTTTGGATATTGGCCGAGCGCCAGAATTTTGGAACGGTTTAATATCAACTGGCATTCAAAAAATTCGGGCAGTGCAAAAAATTCCAATGCCAATCCTGAAAAGCCTGAAAAGCATCTTGAAATTGTATAGTCCAAAGCTCATCCATCTATGCAATAAATCTGATTTCCTCGATGTTGAAAGGGATTTAATGCTCTCACGGAGAGAAATGCGAAAAGATTGAACAATTACCGGTATACGTTAATTAATAAGATTACAAATCCAACTTTTGCCATTGACCTTCGGTTGGTCCATTACTTTTGGAACACCCCCATAAGACGTCTTCCGCAAAAGTTCTTTTGGGAATGACTCGATTAAACAATATTCGATAAATTAATGAAAATTAGCCACCCCATTAGCCATTGGATTCATGAATAATATCACATTTATACTAAACTAATTTGTTATTATGAGCATCCAGCTTCGGTGAATAAAATGACATTCCATGTCATTACCAAGGTGATTGGCCTTTAGGAAGATGGATCATCTTTTCTTTTCTTTGTTTGACAGAAAAGTCGTAAGGCCCAATAAAGCTGATCATTTCTCCAAAAAGAGCTTGTTACTTTGGGGCTTGAAATCGTTTGGGAGGCTCTTAACAAAAAGATCAAAAGGGTGGAGACGGATTTCGGCTGAAAATTATGACAAGGCTTATCACAAAATGTGCCTAATCACAACAAAATTGTTTTAAGATTCGTGCGACTATCTCAAGAGTTAGTAACCTAACCGATATGACCTTTCTTGTTGGATTAAGGGCAACTATAAGAGGAGGAACTCGATTTCGCTCAATTTCGAGGCACTCGGTACATATTGCCCGAATAGGACATACTACTTACACAGATGGCGAAAGTCTTAAGACTACGAAATAGTTTTTAAATTTGATGGGAATTAAGCCTCTACTTGGAAACTTAACAAGAGTTTCAACGGAACGAATGTATATGTCAAGGAGAAAAAACATGCTAGAAAGCACCTCTTACACAAATAACTTATTTTCTTCCCTCTTACGATTCTTGCAAATCTTAAATGTCAGTTGATACTAATGGTGGGTCTAGTCGGAATTTGAGCCCAAGTGCACTCGACTCTTTTAATCAAATTTGGGGAGTTTTGTCTAGTGATGGCATCAAATAAAATTTCAAATTCAAGATTGCCAGAAGACTGGGAAAGTGAAAGCACCAGCCGGTTATACTATAACGTAAAATGTTACGTATGAGCAAAAAGCAACCCTAGTTTGACGGAAGAAAAATCAGGGTTACTTTTTAAGCCTAACTAACGGGTTTACAACTTTCCCCCACAAATGTCATATGCCATTGAAAATGTCAAATGGCAAACCTAGCAGAGTCGAGTTTGGACTGTTAATAACTATTTTTGTTCATTGGATTTCTTCAGAAAACGGGCCAAAGACCGCCATGAATTGACCATGTTAGATGCAACCCCTCGAAAGGTGATTTAGTTTTGCAAAATCAAAATGGATTTTTGGACGGGTTTGAGTCCTATACCGGAATCAAGTCCTTTACCGGACTCGAGTCGGGACTCGATGAATCCGGCAAAAAGTTGGACTATCAAAGGACTCGCTCTAGCACTAGTTTGTGCTATCATGCTCAACCAAAGGAATAATTCACTTTGAACCTAAAAATGCTCTGAACTGAAAATAGTTATTTCGAAAGTTTTGGAACGTTTCAAAAGATGATTTTGGCTAAAGTGAGCAACTTCTTTGCCACGTTTTAAAGCAACAAAATCCTTCGAAGGGATGTAAAGCAATAAAGCTGCCTAACTTTCTTCTTTGAACATGTAGAAAACAAACAAGTTACATTTTAGGCCCAGATAAGGCTTAACATATTTGATAGGTGCTATGAAATTAAATTCTTTCTGTTTGAAATATCCCAGTGTAATTTTTGTATAGAGATTTACATTTATGAAAACAGTCTTCAGATATCCACCTCCAAAATTCTCTACGACGTGAGGGAGTCTTAAAACGGTCAAATCTTTTGACTTGTTTGTCATTTTAGCTAATTATAGCCACTCTTTTGAGCACAAATGATATATTTCAATGGCCATACATATACACTTCTCTCCACTGATGATGCAAAGGGGGTTTATGAATTGTTAACATTTTCAAGGATAATTATGGGAAGAACAGCTTCATCACTATTCTCGTTGCTACATTTTGCACAGGGTGGCCAGACATAACGACAAACTGACAATCAACTTTGGAAAGCCAATTAATAAAAAACGGAATTTAAACTTCGAAAGTAACTCGGTTCATTAGATACTAATACTACTCATTTTCCACTATCAAAGAGACACGAATGAATTTCGCGAGGCCACAATAAGCTAGTTTGCGCGGACAAAGTTTAGCATTATTGGCGAGTGAGTATAATGTAGCCTGCAATCAACTTGTGCCTATTGTGATGCAGTTCGTTGTCGCCTGGAGGCAAGGGTGGCCGCAAAAGGAGGTAATATCGAGTCATATGTACAGAATTGCCTCCTGTTACTTATTTCAAAGATTTCTTTGTACGAAATTGCCCTTGTCTTATTTTGTCCTTACATGCCAAATTGATTTATAGCCGTTATAAGATACAAGTCCAAATATTTATCAAATATGATTGAAAGTAGTCACCAATTCAATCCCCGTCTCATACTTGAACCAACTGAAATCTATTGGTTTAGGTTAAATAGATCCATTAAAACTGCCCTTTCAGCTCTAAATACCATCAACGACAAAAAGGGATGGAATCTAATCTCACACCCTCAGCCAACAGTAAACGGACGAATAATCTAGAACCGGATCCGAAATGAAGAAAAAGGCTCAATGGCTAATGCCAGACCATGACTAATTGCAATGATCATCTCCTAATTGTCCGTGTCACTATTCAGTTTCCTTTGACCAATGAGTAATGATCAAGTGAGAGACACAACTCCAGCCACATTGTCGAAATTGGGATGTGAAAATTCCAAAAACTTCCTTGTTCCGAAGTTCTCGTTCCGAGCTCGGTGACAGATTTACAGGCTTCCAAGCCAAACAAAAGCCAATTCGCCACAGAAAATCAAGCGGTTGAGAGCGAATAAATGAAGGGGAATAAGGTTTTCTAACCTACGCAACAAGTCCTAACTGAGAGGTTGCTTAGGATATACGTTAGAAGTCAATGAAACCGGTTCGTTTTTTTTTGTAGATGTTCGCGTAAATTCGACCTTGAACCTGAACGGTCTGAATAACTTGGGTCAAAGAATGTCGGTCGGTTCTAGGACTGATGTCGAAAAGTGCCAATTCCGAGATTAATCGGTCAAGCTGGAAGCGTTCGGAAGATCATATTTGTACTGGGGTTTCATTGGCATTTGAAACAATCAGTTATCAGTTAGCTAGCTGGCTGGCTGTTGATGTTGTTATGGTCGTTGTTAATGGACCAATGGTAAAAACCATGCTCTTTCAACGAACCACCATCCACTTACGCACTGACTAACTCGAAGGAATGCCAATGAAGGAAGTCAACTCCGAAACTCTGGCATCCCCCTCGAAGAACCAGTAATTTAGCCTGAAGCTCTCTCACTCACACTCTCTCACGGACGCACACATCTCGTATTCTACCTATCCATACTTCTCTGTTTCTTCGTCGTTGCTCTTGATGTTTCAGAGTGTCTATTTCATCACACTCGTCGGTTGATCTTCGGACAACTGGTTTAGTGAGGTTGGTGGGCATCATTGGGTGCCTTCCATTTGGAAACTAGGACCCTGGGATCCGCTGGGACCTGGCGTCACTTGCGCAATCTAATTCCCCGTTGCACCCTATACGTACACTCCAGGACTAACTCCAATCTCACGCTAGGCCAGCAGACAACCAACCAACCCACCAATCAAGCTAGGAACGCACGTAGCTTGGAGCAAGTTTGGGAAGAAGAGCCACGAGCAGGTTCCTATGTGTTGTGGTGGCTGTTGCTGTTCGCTTGACGCAAACTTTGGCGTCACTCTCCGGCAACAACGGACGAAACAACGGACGGCTTCTCGGATGGTTCAGAGCTATTGGAATGGCGGGGCTTTGGCACTATAATGGATGTAGTGACAAGAAAGGAGGGCATCCCAAGATTGTACCACGATGAGTCTCCCTCCGTAGTTACGTACAATGGACGCAAGTTGGAGGAGGGGCAGGAGAAGCAACACGCCAACACCGGCTCAATTATGTTCTTCTATACACATGGAGGAGCAGGACTTTTTCTCGATGTGGAATCGAACTTACCCTCGTTGTGATGGACGGCATCTACGGTGAAGGGACCTACTGTACCACGATATGGCCACTACGAAACAACAACGGTGGTACGATCGCGGTTTGTGTGTGTGTGTGTGTGTGTGCGTGTGTGTGTGTGTGTGAGTGAGTGCGTACGTATGTATGTATGAGAGTGTTTCTTCATTTATTGAGGGGCTCCAGCGAGGGATATTTAACTGTGTTGCCCTTACATTCGGGGACCTAGTTTCATTCTTGCATTTCAACTGGTAACAACTACCAGATAATATATCGACATGGAGGCCAAGGTGGGTACTTCCAACTTTGTTTGTCTTCTCAATTCTATCCAACTTGAAGTTGGAATAGGCAATCAGTAGAAATGCACATTTCAAGCACTGTCAACTTTTTTCATCTCTTTCAGTCACTCCTGATCTTATGTCTGGCTTTCGGCATCTGTTATGCCGATGCCGATGCTGCTGCTAAGGCCGTAGCCAAGCCTGAGGCTGCGGCCGAGGCTGAAGCTCTCTTCTTCAAAGGACTCTTCAAAAAGAACAGATGCGGTTGCCGGGACTACTACGTGAAGCGATGCGAAGCGGCCAAAGAGAAGGTCTGCGAGACCTTCTACAAGGATGCCTGTCACACCACCTATAAGGAGCATTGCGACTATGAGACCAAGAAAGATTGCCACACCACCTACAAGGAACACTGCGACTACGAGCAGAAGCAGGAATGCCAAACCACCTACCGGGAAGAGTGCAAGCCCTCGTACAACTACGAGAAGAAATGCAAGAAGATCCCCGAGGAGAAGTGCCACTATGTCACTGTGCCCAAGTGCCACAAAGTGCCTCAAGAGCACTGCAAGGACTACACCGTGCCCCATTGCAAGAAATATCCCCAGGAGCATTGCAAAAAGATCCCCCAAAAGAAGTGCCACTATGTCGAATATTACGTGGCCCGAAAGCAGAAAGCCAATGAGTGCCAACACGAGCAGAAGTACTATGTTGAGAAGTACCACACAGAGTACAAGCAACATTGCCAGAAGTACGAGGTGCCCCACTGTAAGACCACCTACCACGAGGAGTGCCAATACGAGCAGAAGCAGAAGTGCCACACCTCCTACAAAAAACATTGCGACTACGAGCAGAAGCAGGAATGTCAAACCACCTACCGAGAAGAGTGCAAGCCCTCGTACAACTACGAGAAGAAGTGCAAGAAGATCCCCGAGGAGAAGTGCCACTATGTCACTGTGCCCAAGTGCCACGACGTGCCCCAAGAGCACTGTGAGGGTTACACCGTGCCCCATTGCCAGAAGATTCCCCAACAGTACTGCAAGAAGGAGTACAAGCAAAAGTGCGAGAAGTACCCCATTGAAGTGCCTTACAAGAAAGAAGAGTACACCTGTGTCTGGCCCGAGTACAGAAAGCATCATGACGATGACCATTGTTAAGCCTCAACAAGTCATCAGTTTTGTCTGTGTCCCAGAGACACTACATCTAAAAGAACACCTTCTACTGCCGCTTCTACTCTCCACATTGGCGGTACGATCCTCGCTATTATCCTAAGGGCGTGCTTCTCAAAATCAACAACTTGCACCACCAGACTTCATGGTGCCCAATTCAAGCTTATCATCCCCAAACAATCGCAATCAAAAGAGAAGAAGAGCCAGAAGAAACTTCGAACTTGATCCCATGCTTTTTGGTCCGTTGAGAGACGGACCATTTTACAGAATGAGATTGACTTCCCAGCAAGATCGACGACAAGGAGGCATCTCTGTCATCGCACCTGTGACAAAACTATCACAAGTATCTATTTCCCCTCAATCATCCCCTTTCCCTAATCCCCCACTCTCAGCCCCCAACTATTACAACTTCTACAACCAACAACCAACGGAGGAGCTAAAATTGACTCTTTATTTTGTCAACGTGAACACAAACCCCGAAAGGGCATTTCAGTACATGAATCATGTTTTATTCTATTTATTTCACTGCAATATTTATTATGATACCATGTTGGCGAAATAAAATTCACTTTTGTCCTTCGCAAAACAGAAAACCACGCAAGCGTCATCATTATTCTCCTACGTACATAAAACGAAAACCAATGACATTTTCTCACCTGTGAAAATAATTCAATTCAGGAGTCGGTACTGCAACATTCTACATAACTAATGGCAAGAATTCCAAGTACGAGTAATTGTATTTGCTGGTGGCCACGACCAACCATTAGGTTTGAGGAAGGAATGAAGCTAAACCACCTTCTCTAAAGAGCAATTGTGACTCTTGGCAATGCTTCTGAAAAAGGGGCGTGAGGATGCTACCATGGAGAACGTCATTTCTTAAAATTGAGTTCTCCTTGACTCAGCCTTTTTTGGTTGGGCCTAGTTCTTATCTGCATCATTAGGAAGAGGGAATATTCTAATCGGAGAGATGAACTTTAAAATCCAGGGAGTGCACCAAGGCACGTTCGTGCATAATATCTACAGATTTTTCGACTAAAGTGCAGAACCTTGACATTGGCGGATCTTTTGCACTTATTGTACATATGCAAATTCAACCTTCCAAATGTCTTCAGCTGAGTACCAACATCACTCTTGACCTTTGTCTAATCAAGATATTCCTCTCCGATTTGCCTTATACCCTTGGCTCAAACCAGTCTCTCCGACCGTGACACAATCCAAGGAAACGATTTAAATTGTTCTTTAAAATAGCCTCTATCTCCCGTTTAAAGGAGTCCACTTTTGTCGTTTCCTGAACGGCGGGGCAGAAATTGGCTAATGATTAGACGAGGAAGGAAACATTGAGGATCTTAATTTTCTGCCAAATCGATCTCGAAGCAAGCAATCTCGTCGAACTGGAGACAAATAGAGGGCAAAAACCAAGCACCTAGAATGGCTAGATCGATGGATAATTACTATCTCGTCCCATAAACGAGATAACCAATTCTCAGTCATCTCAACGAGGAAATGAAAATATCGCCCTTCAAAAGGTGCCAATCAAACATGATCAAACGTAAACAAAGGTGGACCAAGCAAAACCATCTTCGAAAGCTTGACGAGTTCGGTGTCTTGTTATCGCAACAAATCACATTATTCGTTATGTGTGCACGATCGCAACGGCGATAACTTGTTTCTCGGTCAAGGTGAGAGAAGGTAGCCAATTGTGAACGAACGACTTTACGTTTTACCAAATTCCAGAAAAAAATAACGCTCTTCCTTCACAAACTATGGTGAAAAAATGCCGTCAATTTGCCGAAGATTACAATCGGTTGACCAAAGCATCTTTGGAATAGAAGTAAATACTGAAGCGTCAACTCATTGTTTGGAATAGGAATGTCTATATCTAAATTTCATGCCAATGCAGATTCCTTGGGTTTCAATTGGTTGGGTAAATGACTGAGGTCCCTGTTCTACTATTAAAAATGCATGGCTTCAATTCTGCAATATCTCGATCCCTTAAGATCGTCAGAAGGGTAATTTATTCGTCCGTTGTGGTAGTCCACTTTGATTATTTCATTAGAGTTGCAACACGTCCATGTTACATCTACGTAGAACTTTTCAGAATCAATTTCCGAGCCATTCAAGCCGAAAATGGGATCAATCCAGAGGCAAGGTCTCCGATTAATTTGGACGAAGCAAACGCACGTGTCTGTGTGATGTAATGGGCCCAATTGCTATGGATAATCACTCATTGAAGCGATGATTTTCTTCACCAGCCTTCAGTTTTGTGGGGAAGAAAGACTCCCTCCGGCCACTGAATGACGACAAAGTGCAGTTTTAATCGCAAAACCCTGAGAGGTCATTTACTTCTTGGGCGACTTCTTTTATGATCAGGATATTGGACATGACGCAACGAAGCGACAAAGAATGCATGCGATTAAAACGCCGAAATCCATTCAGGCTCTTTTCAAAAGAATCGGCTTTTAATGCTATCTTTTGGAATAATAATTGAAAAGTACGTAAGTACAAGAATCATCAAGGACGAACGACATTGTGTTGTGGTTAAGACGGGCTCCATCGCTCCCTAGGGTGGTGCATTCTGAGCAAATGCCATTTTTGCTGTCCCTCCACTTAGTCCCCACGATGGCTTATATACGTATGTGTTAAAACAGCAATACAGGTTCACTTATCACCCGTAACTTATCCGTATTTCCAAGGGTAAAAGGCTGAGAGATTCATCTACCTAGAATGATCAGGCGAATCGGGTGAAATCTCGTGAATATCCGAATTCAAATGAATTCACCCCCTTTTATGCGAAATTAACTTTCAAAGGATTCTCATACTACCGATTTCTCCATGACCAAGTGGGATTGCGTATCCCATGATGCGGCAGACCTGTCACTTCAAAAAACGCCTCAAACTCAATGGGAAACTTTCTATCCAATATAGTTCCCCTTTTACTTCTTTTACCCCGACCAAGTAAGAGACCTTTCATACCCAATTGGGAAGCAAATAATCGCCTTAGTCAAGTCCATTTGTTCAGCCGCTACTGAAAGGATAGATGATCCCGAGTTCATGACGATGACGGAAAATTGAAAGTGGGCATTCTCTGATAACATCGCCAATTGTGGATGATCCTCCTCCAAGCACAGTCACGATCGCTATGAAAAGCAATGCAGTAATCATATCATTCATACACAGCCCAGTCACAAAGGCAAGGGAGAGGAGAAAACGAGCTCTTGACAACGAGATTTAATCACTTTTGGGCGATAGTGAAGAAATGCAAAGAAAACTCAGAAACCACACTGATGCTCAACAATGAAAGACTGCACGCATGAATTGCTATGAGTTCAAATACTCCGCTAAATAAAACAGGAATGCCGAGAATTTGAAAACAATCCAATATTTGAGATCACACCGTAGCTAAACTTCAAGTTAGATTTGATGCGAAAGAAGGTACTACAAATATTGAGTTGAGGTGCCTCCATTGGGTCCTAATAGGCCTCTAACGCTTTCTCTCCCTACGAGGTGTAGTGGCAACTGGTGAAACGGGACCAACTGCCATAAACTGGGAGTTTTGAGCCGCGATAACAAGACTAAGTGGCTCCATCACGAGATCTGAGAATGCGATTCTAAAGAAGAAAGGCTCGAAAAGTGAAAATGCCCCCAGCTCAACTTTCCCCCCGTAAGCCCGTTGCGACAAACTCCAGAGATGGCAGGCTAATCTAGTTACCTCGAGTGCGTTCATGGTTTACTCGAAACGACTAATCTGAACAATCAGCCGAGAGTAAAAGGTTACCCTTCATAAGGGGATATCACATTCCCAAATGCCAATGTAACGGACGGACATCAAAGAAAGAGATTCTAAAGGGGTATCCGAACAGTTCCGCTTTCCACTTTGGTTGTTCCTTCGAAAGACCCTCATTTTTCAATGTCACGTTCGCCCTCGTCGAGATCAGATATCTAGAGTCCATTCCATACACGCATGCATGCCTAACACCGTTGAGTAGACCCTCTCCATTGCCACATCGTGTCACATAACAGACGTGCTAATAATAAAGATCAAGAGACAAAAGGAGGCATGTCACAGGGCTAACTAGAGCTTCGTTGATCCCGTGATTTCATGGCTGCCAACAAGATCGAGACCCGGCCTACCTGGAGTCGCTAGTACTTGCCCGGGATAATGATGTGAATGTGTGACTCTATGATTTGGCAATAATCTTGTTTAGTGACATTTCATACCAATGGACTGAAGAGTGTTTTGTTTTGGAAGCCTCCCTTGCCTACCAAAGGGCCTAACGGCTCTTACAAGGCACTCCTCACTCTCTCACTCACTCACACACAAAACGAGGACTCGACGTTCCTCCCGTTTGGGATGAATGGATGGATAGATGCTGGCAGTTTGTCAAAAAAAAAAAAAGATTTCACCACCTTTGCCCGACCGCTCCTTAGGATGGGAAACCTAGTCTGCCTTGGAGAGTTTTTGACATCAGTCGCGAATCAATCCCGCATTCATCAACACGGTATCAAGAGCTATTACAGTACAATTTAAAATAGTGCCAGTGAAGGTGATGTTGTGGACCTACAGGGTGTGTGCTATTGTGCATAACAATCCAAAATGAAAATCAGGTGGACATTCGAATGCACAGACCATTAAAAACAGAGACCTTCATTCCATTCAATATCCGCGTCTCCATACTCATTGCAATCCTACTCACCCCTCCTCCCTCCCCCTCTTTCAAAGTTCGGTAAGTCAAGAGTGAAACAGGAAAATGGTTTCGATGCCCAGAGGTATGGGTGTCCTTCGGAAGCAGAGACCGCATTATGATCTAGAAGAAGAGGACGACGCCAACAACAACAACAACAACAACAATCACATCAACATCCACGAGGACGACGACGACCAAAAGAGACCTGAACCAGTCGAGACGTCCTCGGGCCAAAGGCGAATAACGCAATCCCGTCGTTCGCACCCAAGTAACACTTGGAGACGCACGGTCATATTGGTGAATTTGGTTGTCGCCCTCAATATCCAGGGAAGCTTCGTGGATTGCGGTCAGGTCATTGGCAATGGCCGCAATGGAAGCCACCGAAGGGGCAACAGCATTTCGGATGGGAGCAGCAGTAGTAACAGCGATTCCGGGGGTAAGAATGGAATCCCTGTTTTTTGGCTCGAGGATTGATGTTGAGGTAGAGGGAAGGTATTCTTACTCGGAGCTGCTCTTGTTTCTTGCCTCCAAGTCACTTCTCGACAGTGTTTGACTAATCGACGGACGCAAAGCCTGCAGGATTGCAGGATCATAGGATCTTAGGATCCGGATCTTGGCTAAGACTCAAACGCAAAGGGTCTCTCTCATTAGATACGAAGTACGCACAAGCAATCTTGGAAAACGAGATTTAAACCCAATACATAAAGTAAAGCTTCGAAAAGTGTAAGAGGGTTGGTCAAATTCTCTGATCGTTCAACAAGACCTACACATAGTATACGACCAAGAATAAGCGGCAAAAAGGAGCTGTCTGTGTTGGTTATACTGCAGATGTTCAACCAAATAAGTACGAGACAGGTCACTCGTTTGAACTTGAAATCCTAACTGATCATTGAAACATCGACGGGGGAGATGATCAAATGTTTCCGTCGAATGCACGGCCCTTTTCAAGTCCTTATCAAGAAATAGCCCATGATGCATTGATAGCTTGATTTGCTATGGAGCACTGTGCACTGAAGCAGTCAACAGGTTGGACAGATGTAGGCCATTAAAACTTTCTTAACTCAAGCAACGTACAGTGTAAAAAAAGGACTCCTTTGCAATTCGAAATTACTTGAGAACATTTCAGTTCGGATTTGTTCGATTTCAATACAAAAATGAAAATGTACAGATTTCAAATAATTACGAAAATAGGTAACCACTGCATTCACAATAGTTCAATACTTCACAAGATGTACTCGAGACATGGTTTGTTTTATCTTCGAGAGCAAACTTGATCAGAAACAATGAGAGAATGAACATTAAAACGCCTCCTTTGTCAAGGTGACAAGTTTTCTTGGGCCTCCTCGGCCCTTTCATACCTTCTCCCGTCAATTTCGCGCTCCTTCCCGTTCTATCTTGTCTTAAGCTTATGGAAGAACGAACAGGAAGAACGAGTTCGTTTCAGATAGGCAGCAAACACCGTTTTTTTGGGTACCACATTGTACTATAGGGCGAAGTCGATATCCTTCAATGTTTAGGGTGACCGAAACAGAGGGCCAGCACATCAATGCCCAATTGAGCTTCATAGGAACGCCACCATAAGACGTCACTTTTTAAGATCCTTCCGAGGTTTCCCTAAAAGTTGATGTCCAATCGACCATAGGTCAAGGCCTTAGTGTAAGTCCGTGTGCGATACACTTGAAGTTTTTCTCTTTTCCTAGAGCTAAATTTTTTTATTCAGTTTTTGTCTGATTATTTTAGATAGAGGTAGAGCAAGCAGCCAAGAAAAAGACAAAATAAACATGTGTATAGTAAAAAGTCAACGTGCTGCTAAGGCCCGTACTTAATGACCATTTATCTGCGTTTTGGCCAACTACAACTATTGTAGATCGACATTTCCTTTCTTCCAAGCACTCAAATTCTTCAAACGATAGTCCTCAAATAATCACAGTGTTGGTACTCGAGCAAGCTCCCGTGCACTCGTAATATTTCTTGGGTCATTAAAGACCTTCCCTAATGCAATAAATCTTTCATGTTTCAAAAGGACTAGAGCTCACATCAAGCAGACAGACACAGAAGAAAGATAAAGGAGGTCCTGATTAGACTCCCTGGAGATTATCTACGGAACTCAGAAATGCCATCAAGGGGTGCTGAATGCTGCTGTTTGATCATTTTCCTGTTTCAAGATCGCACATGGACACAGCTGCATTTGATCTGGTAGTTGGATCGGTCCGGCGTGGCCATCAAGTCGGAAGTCGAGTAAAATCCGATTTGAATGAACTCTCATTCGCCCGGTCATCATTCATTTAAGGGGCACCAAGAAGACCTGCCAAGCTGGAATTACCCATGCCTTGAAATGGGTCTCCCTTAGAACTGGTTTAATCCAGGTGTGAGCATCTCTTTGGATTACATGTGCATCTACAACCATCATTGAGGAAGTCCTATAGACGGGGGATATTGATTAAGAAAATGGTTGAAATTAAGAACGAGCCGAGCATCATATGGTTTGTGTCTTTAGCCTTGATAATACCAAATGCCCTCTCCATGCCAGAAGGGTTGGCAACTTTCGGACGACGAGGGACCCTTTTCAAAGAGATGATGTGTAATGATGGCGAGTAACCTTGGGGAATAGGCTTTACCGGTGTTGCACTCATGTCTCTCTCCAGTATATGGGGCTAAAGCAACTTCCTATCCCTAGAATTCCCTCCTGCAGGCGCTCTCGCCAAAGAAACCAGTTCTCGATGGCTGGGGCGCCCATTGCAAGCGGCAGATATGTGCCAAATAAGAACGTTTCGTCCTATGCTTCATGCCTTAGTTGCTTCCCAAATGTCAAGTAGTGACCATAGACCAACCGTTATAAATGAGTCAATATTTACTAACATAGCGAATACTGTACAGACCTCACACCTTCTCCAGCTCTTAAGTTCTACATCCAGAAAGGAAGGTCATTTCTGTCCGGGGATTCAACGAGTGTTTAATCTCAATATTTTTGTCCATTCTTCACATTCCATTAATGATAAAAACTAAGCATGACGACCCAAAGAGACCTGAGGTTGAGCCCTTGAAGAACGCCACAAAAACCTTTGGATCAATTTGTTCGTTGGGTTCAAGGTTGAAAGGGTCGAATGCTAATGAATAGCGGAGTCTTACTCGGGCATTCGTGTCAGGGCGGAAGTGATGCAATTTCGTGTTCGTAATAGTAGGCTAATAACATGAGATTATTGTAAGTTACCGTTTTCATTCACAGGCTCATATCTTCATGCAATTCTTAAAGTACTTGGAATGATGGAATGAGCGCAATCTTGTGGATAGGCGATGAAAAGCAGAATTACGTTTTGTGTCACGGCTAATGGGGGGGGGGTGTATTTATGAATGCTGGGTTCACGAGGAATCCATAAAAACCAATGTTTTTAACGTGTCTAGACTTTAAGACTGTTCGTTCAAACTCAGGACAAATTCCCTTTGGAAGCCAGTCAAAATGGCATATCATTCATCATCCATGCACAAGACATGGAAATTGATTGCAGACCACCATTGGACGTAATATGTACGACTTTACGAGCTCACGAGCTCAGGTCATTGGATAGGATAATCATGATCAATAACCAGCAACTGATCAATCGGTCACTACTATTTTTCATCACTATTGTAGTGTACCGAATCAACACCGATCTGACGGCCCCGCCCTTCGAAAATGAGTCGAGTTTGTGCCCCATCGCCTTCCACGAAATCGGCGGGAAATGCTACTTCTACGGCTACTTCAAGCTCAATTGGTTCCGAGCAATGGAGTTCTGCCACTCCTTTGGACAGTCTGTCTCTTTGGCATGCATCGAAAACACCGAGGAGAACGACAGTCTCAAGCAATGGCTTGAGAAACACGGTAAGACTGAATGGTAGGCCCTCACCCAAGCAAGCACTTTTTGGAGAAGGGTGTGAGCCAGAAGGGGGAAAACAAACACTGCCTTCCATACTCAACGACCACGCTTGTCAAGGCGTGTCCGGGGCGTGCGGGGATAATCTAGATATGTGCCTACATAACATATTGGAGATTCGAACGAAAGTGTTGTCAAAGAAAGAGGGCCCGAGCATTGGGAAGAGGTTAGTAGTGCATACCAAATAGAGCGCTCTAGTCCCTCATATGGCGTACAATGAAAACCTGGATTCAAGGTCATCGTCGTTGTTGGTATTTGAATCTTGACCATTCGAGTTCATATCGCGGAAATGATTTTTTGGCCATGTGTATCGGTTTGAAGCCACCACATTTCTCAGGGTAATCTACTCTTCAGCGCCCGCTTGCGGAGCTTTAGCTTGAACTAAACAACAACTACACAAAAAAGGCATTCATGACACACATCTGAATCAGTTCATGAATGCCGACAGACGTTTATTATGTTCAATGTTGGAGGTTCATTGGAGGGGAAAATCTGGATCAGAAAAAAGCGCGTGCCAACACAGGATTGTTTCAATCCCCTCGTAGAAGGATTGTGCTTGAATCAAGCGAAACTCTTTGGACGGTTTCTTCAATTGCAACCCACTAGTGATCACGAGGTATGGTGGAGTAGTGAATTGAATGGAATCATCACCATCATCTTCATTTTGCTGACAGAATAGTGCCATTCTCTCACAGACCGAAGTCAACATGAGTCAGCGCAAATCCTCGCGATCTGGGACAATTCGTCTTTTGATCAACGAGACGATGATGATAAACAAACATACACACTCATGATCTATCGTTTGTCTTCCATTGATTCTTATCTGGGCGAAAATTGCCCCCGAAGCCTTCATCCAATGAATGGTAGTTCATACGTACGTAGCCAACGAGCTTTTCATTCGCACAGAATTGTGCGTCTTCCTCCACGTACTACAAATATCCAAGAGAATGATGTTGGATTGATCCAATCAGGACTCAAACTCGAGCTCGAGGGTCCCTCATTAAAGCTACGGATTGAAAGGATCTAGGATATCCGTTTTCAAATAGAACAGCTTCCTTGGGCGCCTTCTTTATTCGCTTGAAATCGGCAAATTCCTTCGTGTTGACGTGACTCTCGTGCTCTATACGAGCCTACTGTATATGCTCTATGTAGTAGCTCCAAGCCATTGAAGTGGTTGTCAACAACCAGTTTGCCTATGAAAGGCGATTAACTTCGTGAATATCGAACTTCGACACTCAATATGTTTTAAGCTATTCAGTGGATAAGTTGGAAGACATTGAAAAAGGATTGTTGACGAAAGTTCAGTTGAAAAGAATTTGAATAATAACTAGTATGGTGGGGATTCTTTGAAATTCTGTAGCATGAGCAGTTGTGCATTTTTGGGCCGCATGCTATTTGCAAATTGATACCAGAAGTGGCTGATTAACAGTTTGAGTGCCGTGACTATGAAAATGCACTTGCGTCTCAGGAAACGATGGGTCTTTACTTATTGCACACACTTGGCAGTCCTTTGGGATCATGCTGGCTCACTTTAAGCCTGAGTTGGGTTTGTGATCAGCAATCACTCACTACATGAAAACCCTTCTTTTGTGCCAGAAATACAATCTATGTAAAGGAAGTAAGGATTTGAAAAACCATTTTTGTTAAAAAAAAGAATTTCGATAATCTTGTCAGACTATCGAATCAGCCTTGATGTAATTTTGGATGCGAAAACTCAGTGGGATCAATGATTTCCGCAAGTTAACTAGACAAGGCTGAAGCTAACGTGATCCTGAACTTGCATTCGCCAAGTCTTTATGAGTATCCCGGAAGAGACCTGCTGAGGGTCAATCCTCTAAAATCACACCTACGAACAGTAACCGATCCAGCCGGAAAGAGGTTCCATTCAAACCCCACCAAAGCCAAGCTAGGGTTATTCGCGAACGTCAAATCGATCACCTGGGATTCCCAAGAAGGCGGATGTACGGTACACCCCACCAAAGCCAAGCTAGGGTTATTCGCGAACGTCAAATCGATCACCTGGGATTCCCAAGAACAGTTTGCATTAAACGGGTTCAGCATTGCATGATGGAGCAATTCGGGACCTATGACGATGAGGAATACGAAGACTCAAAAAACCCGTTATGGATGAGCTTGATCCTCCTGTAGTTATGATGCAATTCCTGCACGCGAATAAATATTTTTTTCCCTCAAAATTGTGTCAGGGTGTATACTCAAAGCCTTGTTCGCAAAATTGTCTGAGACACCAATACCTCGCTACAAACGAAGGCCACTTTGACATGATCTGTTAAAGTAACTGAACAGTCATGCGATTTTCAAGACGTATTCTCCAAGTACTAGATATTAACTGAAAAACAAAAACAAAACCATTTGCTCTTTGTTAGATGCATAAAATATTAGCAAAAAGCAGAACGGACATTAACTACTTTTTATGGCATCTAAGTTTAAAAGAAACTCTATGCAATCTCTGTCTATTATGTCTCGAACAGAACAAATATCTTTAGAATGAGCTGGAAATAAATTGGCCTCTGGTTGTAGAGGAATGGGACTCTGACGTTCAAGTAACACCAGATGTCCCTGGGAGCGCCAATTCCTGGGTTAACAATCTTGCCCAGCGACAAGCTCCCAAAATCGAGGAGAATTTGTTTCTCTATTGCATGCAGAATGGCAGGATCATATACTTGCCTGCAAAATGCAAATGTCGATGGTTGAAAACAAGGAAGTTCGAATTAGCCTTTGGACATTTTCAAACCTGATCGACACCTTTCCTCGTTCCATTTTCTCATGAGAACAAAACAACGTGTAAGTATACGTACAACGCGGTACATTTTTGACACCTTTGCATTCAATCCACTTGAGAATTGACAAGACAAAATGCATATCGAACTGAATTCAGCATCAGGTCTAAGGCGAAGTAGGATACTACTCATCTTCAGAAGATGAATGAAATCGGAAGTAGGGTAATCCTCGCTATTAGAGCGGCACGAACGCTTTTTCTGATGGATGCGGAATTAGAACTGAGACCTTGTCGTTAAATAGCTGGTTGTTAGCCATGATAAGTGAGTTCAATGCCATCCTACTACCCAGTACAGGGAAAGAGTCAAAATGGCCAAGGCATTTCCTAGCAAACGGAAACATTAACCTAATTGAATGGATACTAATGACCTCTCGTCCATTGGTTGGTAAGAGTTCAAAGGCAGTGGCACGAATCATTCGAAAGACACTACATGCTCGTTATCTCAGAGGAAACACATGACATATGATTAAAGACTTGAGATTTTCCTTTGAAAGTAGTAGTGTGCCACACATTTTCCAACATTGCCACTTCTAACGTATCACGGAGTACGTAAACGAACATCAATTACCATCAGGATTAGCCATGTATGTCCCTCTGGAGTCCAGGGTCTAATGAGGCGCAAAGCGAGAAGCCCCTAAATTTATTGGTCAATTTATGACCTATCCAATGAACGCACCAGGATCGCTCTCAAGATCACCGACCGTCAAAGCAAGAGCGTCTTTAGGATCTTCTTCATCAAGGAGACACGAAACGGGAACAGGGCTTCTCAAACACGCGCATGGCACTTCATTTGATTATTGTAAGTGCACTTTATACATTGTGTGGTAGATTACTTTAAAAAAAAAAGCACAATAAAAAAACAAATATGAGAACTATCAGGTCGGAAATTATTATGACGCTCATTTTTACCAAATGGAAATCACGAATAAAGGTGTTACACCCTGTATTGTGGATGAACCATTCTTAACCAAAGTTAAACCTAATCGGGTACAGGGGGTTCACTCTGAACGTTTTCCAAAACTGTTCAGTATGTAATGGCACTGAACATCTATTGGTCAATTACATTATCTTTGCAGACAAGTTGCCATGAATTTAGGCCCTCAGGGTGACAAGAGAGTGAGTTTTATTCCTTGACGCCGTTGAGCTGAAAATTTGTTTTTGTAGGCGGATAGATTGATCGGAATTCTCCAAAAGCGGGCGTTTAGAGTCAAAAAAAATCTGCTTGGACTTTTTTACAAAATGGATCAATTTTACGAATTGGAAAATCCTTTCTCGAAGCTCTTTCAAAGGGTGCAAATCAATGTACGAATAACAAACGAAAATGCGAAAATGCAACCAAAAAAATAAAAGTGAATTAATCCATTAATTTGGGGATTGATAGCACCTATTTAATGGTCAATTACTAACGTGCCACATCGTCATGGCCCCCTGTATTTTTTGACAACAAAATAGACACACCAATTTGAGGGATTGCACCAGGACAACTTGATATATTTTGGTGTGTCATTAAAAGTACGAGAATGCGTTCAATTCCGGTTGACAATCGAGAACCACCAGGATAAAACGGGATTATTCACGAAGACGTTTCCTTCGGCGATTACTCTAAGACGAGGAATTCGTGTTTCCTTCCTTCCCTCCCTTCCAACTCTGCAAAATTATTCACCTTGAAGCTAATCCAAACCGTTACACAAATCTTCTTCTTCTTTAAACCTGACCCCGAGGGACTTGGAGACAAGCTCACTAAGCTTCAACCATACTAATAGCGCAAGACAAGTCCGAACTTGAAGCACCTTTAATACATCACATTTGCTGTGACCTCAGATCAGTTCAAAAATGTACGATTGAAGAATGAGGAAGAAGCATCAAGCCAAAACTCGAAGTGTTTTTACACATACACATATGGCGCTGGTCAAACCTGCCCTTGAAGCCCATGTCAAATCGTTATGGCCCTGTCACACTTTAGAATGGGTAGAGCAAGCTGGGATTGTTATTTCATCATAGGTTATTCAATTAAAATACTTTAATAACACATCTTTATTCTTTACCAAGTGAAAAAGATGTGGAGCCAGGTTGAACAATTTGATATTAAATTTCAACTTTTTTATATTTGATTACGGAACCCAATTGAAATTATTCACTCCTGGCACTTTTCACAAGTCAAGGCCGTAGGTTCGATACCCCGCTGTGATGTCTCTGTTCGTGATCTATTGGAGGTACTGACAAGCTAAAGAACCGATTCAAATGGAGGACCCGAGATCAACTTTCGAGAACCTTATTTTTATTGATCTACGCATTATACTCCTTCATATACTGTACACACGTAAATTGGGCCTGCTGATGGAAACTTGCCGACCTGCTTGATTTCCTGTTTCGTGAAATCGGTTAGAGTTGTGTTTAACTTAGAAACAATTAAGATGCAGAGGCCTTTTCAGAGAAACAATGCAAAATTACCTACAATTACTTCTTTCAAACATGATAGTTGGGCATGCTCGACGACTCGAGACAAAAATATTTTGGGTTTTTGTTTCGGAGCTCAAATAATGAGACTAATGCCTTAGACGATTACTCGAGAAAATTGCATCCGGCAAGCCAAAAAAGCCCACATATTGGCGAATTAACAGGGCCTGCCTCAAAATTTGATATAATTGACCAATGGATTTTTCTACTAAATCAAAAAGTGCACCATTTTCTGCCCTTTGATTACAGCTTTTGCATTTCGTTTGTTCTACGCTCGAAACTGGGCTCGGGGAATGAAATGTAGCTTTAATGACCAATTGAGGACAATTTGGGTAAAATAAATAATAAGCTCAAATTTCCACTTTTAAACAAACGCAAATGAGGTTTTGTTTGTATTAGTATTGGAATGCAGACATTTTCAGTTTGTGACAGTAAGGTCATGCAAATCGTTCCGTGAATAAGTGCGACTATTAGTTCCATATCATTGAGACCATTCAAGTATGACACTGTTTCAAACCAATCAGAAGTTGTACAAGTCTAGTCAATATTTATTTCTGTTCCAACAGTCAAGCAATCATTGACTATTAACACTGATTAACTCAATAGAGGGTTTCTAGTACTTGAAAACGATTAACTAGGCGGCCAATCAACTCTGCTTACCGTTCTAATCTCTTGGTTGAAGAGGATCAAGCCTCAAAACAGAATAAAAACATGAATCTTGGAACTTCATCGGCTCTAAACACGATCCATCATATTTTTTTAGGAGATCATACAACTGGCGTGTGGGTCGGTGGATCGGACAATGGCCACCCTGGAAAGTGGGCGTGGTTTCCTACTGGTAAGTTGGACCAACTTTCATTGACATTTGGATGAGATTCTATGGAACTTCCCTGAAGTCAAAACGAGTTCAATCTCACGAAAGGAAAATTACACCAACAAGAATGACGATTTCCATGTCAACTTGAAATCTAGCGACTCCCGTTGATATGTTAAAAAACTGACTCATCATTCGGATGTTCTGAATAGTCTCATAGTCTTTCTTTTATGCACAATGCATGGCTGTTCTCAGAACAAAGGTTCTTCATACACTTCCGCGGGATCAAAATGGAAGTTCAAGTCAGGCATTGGGCTGATAAGTGATTCAGTTTCCTTGTTGATGCTTATCTTCAATTAGAGCCCGTGCCAAACAAGATCGCTAAAAGCGACAAGCTACACCAACCCACAGGTTTTAAGAGACCCCTTTGAGGGCAACTTGTTGGCCGAGCGAAATCCAAACTTGAATGTCTAGTCATCCTACCTCCATGCAGCGCAAATAACAAATATATAGCAGATTGGCTGCCCCCTATCCTATCCTGACAAAGAAGGTAAACAAGATGGGTCAAAACATTAACCACTCACTCAAAACCGGAACAGTTACACAAAGCATGACCCTGAAAAAAACATGTCCATCCCCAGATGCCCACTGGACTACATCGATATCACAGTGACCTGAAAACATTCCTCTTTATACTGACATTAAAAGATCCCCGGCATCTTGTTTTGGCACTTGGCCGCCAAAGGTCAATTCTACTTCGTAGAAGCACGTTACTCAGGTTGAGAGGTGATTACTTTTTTTTCGCACAGCACTCAGCGTCACTTCACGTCACAAGCATAACAGGACTAAAATGAGTGTTTGGTTGGTTATTGGTCAAGTTGTCCCTTTGAGAATGCAGTTTTGCACAATTTGAACCGCACCGTACAGCGCCAATGTATAATAGCATGGTCAAGCATTGGATTATTCCGGGATCATAAATCCTCCTCACTTCCTTTTTTCCCACCACCACTACAACCAAGTGATAGGCGTTAGCATGAAATTGAGGATGATTGAAAGGCTAAAAGAAGACAGGCTAAATTAATCAAATACCTCTAAGTCTTATCAATGGAAATATACCATCTTTTTTTTTAATATTAAAACACTCGTTCAATCGACTTTTTGAAGAACGCGGTGAAATACCGGAGTCTTGACAATATTTGAATACGTTTTTTTTCAAGCGATTAAAAATCTAACTTGTTGACCCTGAATTGGTCGGCCAAATGATATATTCCATCATTAATGATTGTATAAATCGAGTCAAGTGGTAATGAAAAATAGCGGTAACCACAACTCGGTTACTTTATAAACACGCATTTTGGCCCTCTTTGCTTTGAGACGTGGATGAGCTTCGTGGGTCAGAATCCCATGCAAAGTGGAATTGCTTCATGGTCGACGAATTGACAATCCGAATAGAATCGACATTGATCAAAACCATGAGAATGAGAATATGAAACACCATCTGATGTGCTTGAAGATGGCCTCGCTGATTGTACAGTACTGTACGAAGTGAATCGGTTGTTTCTAATCGCCGATTGTATTTTCAGGTCAATTGATTCGTCAATTCAACTGGGGACCCTCGCAGCCCTCAGGCGATGACCAACACTGCATGTACATTGTGGGCGGTTTCATGGGCTACCAGTGGGCGGACTTCCATTGTTCCTTCGAAATGACATTCTTGTGCGAGTACGAAGTGAATCCTCAAATGGCTTGGCGGAAACGCCGGATGAATGATGACAAAGCCTTCGGAAAGAATCATCAACCTCGCACCAATGACTCTCAGGCCTCGGATTATCTCAGCGAGTTATCGGAACACATCAAGGAATTCCAGAAGCAAGCCCAAGAAGAGCAAGAATTCAGTACGTTTCCCAATCTGAGGGCCAGCGATCTGGTTACCACGGTCAAAGCCGTGGATACAACGGAAACGGAAAAGTTCCCGGTCTATATAACACCACTATCAAGATTGGCCAATTTGTTGGTGACTTCTCGGACGCCCCTGGATCGCCTCAGGACCAAAGTGACACCTCCGGTGCCGGTGATGGTGTCCTCGGGGCCAATTATTCATCATGAGAATAGTGTTGTCATATCCCCACCCAATGCACTTACCAACCACCACCTACCATCGCACACTACAATCACTACCACAACCACAACTTGGCGCCCAAAATTGCCCACATTGAGCAACAACGTGTTTTCTTTCAAGGACAAAACGCGATATCCTGCAGTGCAACAAAACGGTCCACTCGATCTTCAAGACAAGCAAAAGGCTTGGAAGATCTACGACTTGATTAAACAAAAGATATTGTCGGGATGAGCATCCGTGGCATCCAGTTTCGTTGTGACACAATGCTCTCAAATGGCAACACTGATTAACTAGAAAATCAGTGTCGTCAAAAAAAACACCTACCGTAATAGTACAAGTTGTCACAAATAATTGAAGCCATGCCTACCTGAGCGTGGAGTTGCTTGGGAAACATTTGAATGATTTCTTTGACGCATTTGGGATTGGAAGATTTCGACGCGGTTTGAACGGGCAATTCTTGCTCCAAAGTGCCCGTGATATTCACATCCGCTCCTGTTCAAATGAATCATTTTTATGCCTTTTCATATATATATCAGCGTGCCTGAAATTGTTTTCTTTGACAGTATTACCAGCACAAAGCAAGGCCTGGACGCAATCCGGTTTGTCATTCTTGCAAGCGATGTGAAGAGGCGTGTCCCCTTCTTGATTACATTCATTCAATAACGAATTAGGCTCGTGGCTGAGGGCCTAAAAAGTAACTTATTGTGCTAAATGTATAGGACTCGTGATCCTCTAGTCTGTATGTAGATAACTAGTTCAAGAAATAAATACAAGAAATTTCAACTTACATCGATGATATCCCAATTGGAAATGGCGGCATAATGGTAGACAGAATTGCCCTTCTCGTCCACAGAGTGCTTGGACCCACTGTTCTTCACCAACAATCGGACCATGTAAATGTTTTCCTTCTGAACGGCTGTCATCAATGGCGTAACCCCATTAGCATCGCCCGCATTTATAAACCTAGCGATACCATAGTTAAAGCATGAACTGAACATTAGGTGCTCCATACGCTCACTTGAGGAGATGGGAGCGTTCAATGATCTTCCTCATATCAAACATCACAGCCAAATGACATGGGCTTAACTTTGGGTGGAGTCTGAGCACATCGCAAATCCCCTGCAACTGTCCCACCACGCACAGATCCGGATCCAGTTCCAACAGAACTCCCAAGGTCTGACTAAAGTACTGGAATGTGCTTTTGGCCACTGACAGATCTTGGATTCTCTGCAATCTATTCAAAGGTCCACACATCTTATTTGTGGCATAATCAGGTCATACAATTGTGATGGACACAAACCACTGGAAGAAGGACATGGACGCTGGAGTTGAGAGCTGACATACGCATTTCATTCTTTTTCCCATGAGACTAGCCCCAGATCGTTATGACAACGAATCTTAATATTCAACTCCATTGAACGGCTGGATCAAACATTAAGCCCCTTTAAAGCGCAAAACATAAAAAGGAAGATAATTAATGCGCAAGCCCTCTTTAGCCAAACAGTTACACCAATAGGACTAACACATTCATTTGGGTGTAGAGCGATGTAGTAGGCTTTAAGAGGACCTAACTGCTGATCCAGTGGTTTGATTGAGTTGAAATTTGAAATACCATCTGAGGTCAATCTCATTTGAAGAAGAATGCAATGTTGCTCAATTTCAACTTCAACGCCCCCTTCCATATTCCAGAGGTTCATGGATGAACGAACGTGTAGCTATTGTTGCTTTTCTCCGTGTGAGCCACAATCTCATAGACTTCAATGGTTCCATCCTCCTTCTTGGCCGCCATTTGGGACCGGGGACCAATCAGGACCAAAGCTCCCTCTCGATCTACCACGGTAACTGTCGCCAGGTCATTATGAGGAATGAATTTGACCAAATTGGGATCCAGCGGTCCTTGCATCTTCTGAATGGCCGCTTTGCTCATGGACATGACCGTATTGAACAGGGACGACATGATTCCTGACACAAAGGGGACAAAAAGGGTTGGACACAATATCGATGAGAAAAGGTCTGCTTTATGAAAGTAATCAAGAAATAAGCAGTTGACACCTGTCAACTGCTTAGATTGTGTTGGGATAAGAAGAGGCTTACTTGAAGAGCATGAACGACAACGAGAGGTCAAAGTACAGTCTTAGTCAACTGTTGGGGTTGTAGAGAGGGTCACGTTTCAGGAGCTTCTCCCGTTTCTCCAATGTCTTCAAGTGTCACTTAAGAATGGTAGTATGGGGAGGGGCTGGTCACAAAGAGAGAATGTGGCCTAGTAGGAAGGCTTAGATACAGTTCTGTTTTGCTTTGAGCTTAGAAATTGTACCGCCAGAGAGCGCCAAGTAATAGATGGTCTCGTACTTAGCCGAACCCTCCTAACTGCCCTCTGACGGTCTGAACCAGGGAATAGGTAATTTGGCTTAAAACATGGTTGATTCAGTTTGACTGGCATATTAGTGATTGTAATTTAGGTGGAAAAAGAGTTCCTTATGTCTTGGGTATGAGATGATTAACATTCATGTGATTTTTTTTCTGAAAGTCCGGGCTTTCTTCGATTCAGCCTAATGGTTGGCCAGAGTGGTCCAACAAGACCAACCATTGTCGAGCAGTACTAGATTAGATCGAGCATGGCAAAGAGGAGAATGCCAGCGGCAGTGGCGTGCGTGTGTGCCCAAAATGCCGGGAGATCCATTGCCTCATGAGTCAAATCCAGGGTTGAATCTTTGAACCGCTGAATTCTTTTCCGACTGTTGAAAGATAGAGATGGTTCAACCATTGAATAGTGGAAAGAATGTGACAATGAGATTTGTCTTCTGAATGCATTTAAATATCAGTACATCTAAATTCTAAAAATCCAAGAGAGGGTCAGATTATTCATCCAAAATTCCCTGATACCATTCAAAAGCTTTTTGTGAATTTTTGAACATCGGTAAAATCAAGATATGAAATCTAGGAAAAGGGTAATGAGTTAATTGAACGTGTTGTTGGATTTTTTTTGTGATTTGATCGATTGCATTTAACCGGTATTTTCCAAGGAAACAGCAAACGTATTCTTGATTCAAATCATTCGTTCAAAAATGTCAATTATTAGTGTAGTTTTCAGTCCTCCCTTTAATGCCATGTCTTAGCCTCAACGGAAAAGACAATATGCTAGGGAATTTTTTTTTTTCATTTCAACGGCTGAAAAAGTAAAAAAGACTAAAAGAAAGCACTTTTCTTCTATGAGGACAGATTTTCAAAGATATAATGTTCCCTCTGATGCAGCCAAGGAAATCAAACGTCACTGCGATAAAATTTATTTATGATTATGGCTCTGTGTTCACAATGGCTGGAAAGCAAGTTTCTTGACACTTATAAAAGGAAAGAACATTTCCACACATCAGATTTGGCTTTGTGTGGTTTCAAGTGAAAATCATACCTTGAAAATCGGTTCTCATAATAGAAAACTGTGAATTCAACAACCGGGTCACTCTTTAAATGTGGTTTATTCAAGTTTGGATTTCAAAAAAGTTGATATGGTCAAACATCTAAAACGTGCTCATTATTTCATCATGCCATCTTGTGTTTTGAGGAGTTTGGACGAGCACTTGCTCTTCTCTTCAAACTCAACGACATGAAATGATGAACGCATTCCAGGTATCTTGACCATATGAACTTTTTTGAAGCCTCATTTTCAAACTTCGCACAAAGAATGCCCCTTCTATTGAATAAATAGCTTTTCTCATTCTCTGCAAAACACACCATGGAAAATGGAAACACTTGAGACAAACCGTTTTTCTCAACTCCTTCAGAAAACAAATTTCCTCTCATGATTTTAAGTGAAAGAGGGATTGACATTAACTAGCCAGAGAAGTGTGAAAAGGTGACTGATATCTGTACAAACCAGATGACGATGACAATGATGCAGACCAAAAGTTGTTGCCTAAATCTTGCCTAATTGTTGAGGTTTACGAATAATATATCTTTCACATTTAAAATGGGTTTCTCATAAGCAATTTGCTAAAAGTATTGTTAGGTAGGTTTTTTGCTTTTAAAGATGTGTTTGATGTCAAGTAATGAGCAGAAACATTAAATGCTAACAGAAAATAATAAATCATAAATGATGTGGAATTACAATCTTGCTGATTATTCTATTATTTGACCACTTCATTATTTTATTCTTTGCAACCATTTTTGTATTTGAACTGAATACGTACAATTTTATATTTTTCATAATCTGACATCTGAGTCTCAATAAAAGTTATTATGATTATTATAAATGAAAGAAGAATGATTCATCAAAAAGTATCTTTGAATATTTGATAGGTAGCTGCTAGACCATTGCAAATTTCATGACCAGCTACCAATCACCCTGGTTGTAGCTTAGCTTTAACTCCCTTAACATTCAAAATATATAGGAAAAAGGGATAGAAGGAAAAGAAATTCTGAAACAATGAAAAATTATTTTTAATTAAGACGTAAAGTGTAATCAATGAACAGCAGTACAACAAAAAATAATTTCATCAGCAATTCAAAGAGAATGGTGAAGGAAGTTGCTCAAAAATGTGACAACAAAACAATTGATGTCTGTTTGCACTTTGTCCCAACGAGCCCTACAATAATTGAAAAAGGGCTTGATACCGACTTAATTTCAAATCAGTATTGATCATACTCATAACTCATAGTAAAAAGGGCAAAAGAAGCCCTAAATAATATAATATATGCCTATTGAATTAGAAAAAAAACTTAGAAAGAGCATTACATTTAAATTTTCTTTGAGCATAAGTTCCTTCAGGTTCAAAAATATCAATAGTCCAAGCTTTTTTACGTTAGATTAGAAACAAAACAATCTTTAACGAGTTGATTACATGCACTAATTCGTCGCATTGAGATTTTCAGTTAGGTTGAGTTGGCTCAGATTTTATTTTAGTTTATATATGATTTTCATTTGTCTTAAGGATTAAAATTGGATTTTTTAAGATTTTTTTATTTCATAAGAAACATTCGACTAAAGTTAATTTCAGGTAAGGAAATCAATTTAAGCTGGATGTAACATAACTGAATACGTGACTGCAATATGTTTCTGCTACGCTTTGTTAAAAAGACGAAAGATATTCAGCCATTCTGAACCATTTCGTCCTTAATGGCTGATACTTTTATGCGAAACCAGGCCCACCGTTTTGTGCTTTCAATTGGCTATACTAGTTTTACTTAGCCATCATTTAAATATTTGAAAATAAATCCCAATTCAGGGACAAAAAAAAATCCGACAAAATTGATTGCTAATTGATATTTGTGCTTTCTTGGATGCGAAGAATATCAATCGTTACTTTGAAGACGTCAATCTAACAATTAATAACATTATAACTTTCCCAACCTTTCTCCTTCTGTTTTTAGGAGCCCTGAATGTGTTTGGGCTTGTTGTATGTAGGTGCACAAGACGAGCAGAGGAAAGCTGTTCTATTCCTCTTCTCTGGATTGAACTGCTTGCTGCGTCCGTCCGTCCCTCTGTCTGTTGTATGGATGGTCTATGCTCATTTTCTTCGGGGTTTTACGGAGAGGTTTTGTTATTCGAACCAAGGAGTTTTGAGTCGGTGACTAGTTCTTTTCATTCTCCTTTGCCTCCTGTCGTTGCGGACAAACAAACGCAGAAACACGACTATACACTTTGCGAAACCTATCGTCAACAACTTATTGTTGATCCATTCTGACACCAGAAATACAGCACCAACTCCTCTGAGTGACCTTCAAAATCCTAGAACGGTATAATTACAAGCACTTTTGACATCCCAACAAGAGTAAATAGAGAGCTATACATTGAATACTTGTAATATACTAGCAACTTTTCATTGTCATCTTTTTCCATTGAATTGGGCTAAAAGAGCTAAAGGTATGTTTAGCAAAAGTGATGGTTTTTTTAAAATTAGTAATGCAAAGCTGACGGTACTATGCTTCA
>NC_081440.1:14264826-14266876 GCF_007210705.1 Tigriopus californicus | reverse complement strand
AAATGTTGCCCATGGAGGATTTGATAAGATCCCATAAGAGTTGGTAGCTTTTTTTATTGTGTCACAATACTTGAGCAATAGATGATTCCTTCATTGATCTCTTGACAAAATCTGGCATCAAGTGCGTATTAAGTAAGACTGTAGTTATCTAAATTCTCATTAAGTCAGTGAAATTGGCCTTTTTTTGCTACTGCTCCACTTTCACCCTTGAATTCGGTGTGTTTACCATCAAAAAGCATCAAGGCATATAATGAGGCATGAAGTACTGACATGCTAGATACTATCAGCATGCCATATGTTCATGCCATCAGCTTCTTTCAAAGCGTGTGATGCACATCAAAGCTCTCATGCTTAAAAAAATACAGATCTTACAGATCTAAAAGCCTGAATAAATTAAAATCTAGAACTGTTCCCGAAAAGCATTGAATGGGATGGGTTTTGAGTTGAAATAGCTCATCCACATTCGCGCAACCTCCGATCAGAAACTCCATAGAAAACCCGCCTACACCACACCGTCTCTGTAGTCTCTATCTACGGATGGAGTAGTAAGGCTTGTGTTTCCAAAATCGGCAAACTATTCCGACGATCGCCAGTCCGAAGAACGCCATAATAGACCGCCCACCCCTGTGATCGGTACGCCCCTGGGACCGGCCCATCCCCTCCCTGCGGCTGGAATTTCGGCAGTCCATCCTCATCCTCCATTCGTCCGTCTTGATCTTGATTTGTGTGAGACGCGCCGGAGGCCAGCCTCTCACGCCTAGATTGAAAGACATCCATCCTCGACAATCTCCTCGGGCCAATCAAGCGGCTCCGGCAGGATGACGGACATCAGCGGAGCGGATTTGAAGATCAAGATCTCGGCCATCCTCAAGGAGGCCGATCTGGAGAGCACGTCCAATAAGAAGGTTCGCATGCAACTGGAGGAGGAGCTCAAGACGGATTTGACCGCCCGGAAAGAGGAGATCAACAAGATCATTCAAGAAGTCATGAACGAGATGGACTCCGAAGAGGAGGACGACGACGACGAGGAAGAAGACGAAGAGGGCGACGACGAGGAAGAGGCCAAGGACAAGAAAAAGAAGCCTGCCCCCAAAGAGAGTCCCCCCAAGAAGAGTCCGGCCAAGAAGAAGAAAACCGACCAAGACGAGGACGAGCAAGACCCGGATGACAAGCCCGAGGCAGATGACGACGACGAGCTCGAGGACGAGGAAGACGACGAGGACGATGAGGACGACGAAGAAGAGACCCCCAAGAAAAAACCGGCCGCACGCACGCCGGCCAAAACTGCAGCCGCCAAGAATGGCAAAAACGGCACGGCCTCGCCGGCGAAGAAGAAACCCGCGCCCAAGAAAGCTAGCAGCGATGTGGACGATGACGATTTTGCCGATGCGGATGAGGACGACGAAGAGGCCGAAGACGTGGAAGACGAAGAGAGCGAGGACGAAAAGCGGCCGAATCAGGGTCGAGCTGGACGGCGGGCAGCGCCCTCGCCCAAGAAGCGGAAAGACTCGGACGCCTCCTCCAACTTCTCTGACCAACTCGATTCTGATTTGGAAGGCGAGAGCTCGGGCGAGGACTCGGGCTCAGATTACGCCCCCGACGAGCTGGTCCGGGCCGCCAAGCGCTCCAACAAAGCCATGGGTAAGAAAGGGCGTGGACGAGGCGCTCGTGGCGGGCGCTCGGTCAAGCGGAGACGAGGGTCGGACGATTCGTCGGACGAGAGCTCGGGCGAAGAGTGGGGCAAGCAGAAGAAGCGCGGGCGAGGCGGCGGGGCCAAGCGGCGGGCCGCTCGCTCAGATTCGGAAGACAGCGACGGTGAGCCCAAGCCCAAGAAGAAGCGCGGCGGGGGCGGAGGCGGGTTCTCCAAGCCGCTCAAACTGTCGGAGGATCTGGCTGATATCGTGGGCAAGGATGAAGCCCCCCGACACGAGGTGGTCAAACAGATGTGGGCCTACATTAAGGAAAACAATCTCCAGGATCCGAAGAACAAACAATTTGCCAAGTGCGACGATAAGCTCATGAAAATTATTGGCCAGAAGAAGTTCCGCTG
>NC_081440.1:14232691-14264786 GCF_007210705.1 Tigriopus californicus | reverse complement strand
GACGTCGGAATGATGACCGGACCAACCCCTGGATCTCTGACACCTTCTCTGCTCGAAGTCAAGCGCAGTTTCGTCGACACACAAAGCATTCTCTCACAATCTTGGGCGCGAACTCTCCACTCCAACCAACAACCTCCCCTCCTCGTTTTGTTTATGGGCCAGAAACCGCCCCCCTCGGGTTTCTTTAGCGGCTCTTCCTTCTCGATTTATTCTTTTTTGACTTCATTGCCATTGTCTCTTGAATGTGTATTGCCGCCACACGAATAGTGCAAACCAAAAAAAAGCCGTTAATGCGTTCAGATCAACGAATTTAAAGAGAAGATGCTCTCCCATGGCGGATAAAAAGTATTGTAAGTGTCTGTAAATCAGAAATAAAATGTGAAATGAACAATTAACCATATTTGTTTATTGTATTCTAGGCCGTATCTAACAAGAACATTTTTGTGCTTTTTCGATATCATTTTCTTCAACTCTTATTTTTTTGGGGGGGGGTCTAATCACAGATTATTGGGTATCGGAACCCGGGTTCAGAAAATCTTGGCCGACGCGCCCACTTTGGCCTGCATCCATCGACGAATCTCCTCCTCGTGATCCCGCCGCCACTCGATGTTGATCTGGATCTGCTCCTCACTTTGATCCAAAGCCCTTTGTCCAGAGCCAATATGGGTTCTTCTGGGTATGAAGAAATCTTGCACCTAGTTAGGGAAACAATCAAAGTAATTATATGATTAATTAATCTCAGATAAAAAGTGTTAATCATATGTCGAGCAGAAATTAGAGATGGTCGCAATGGCCGGTTCAGCTCTTTCGTACCTCCAAACCATCACACTTCTGCCATGTCTGATCGAGGTGAAAACATATTTTGTTTATTTAAAAAAGTCATGAAACAATCTTATTCTCATCAGTGATGCAAACAAAAAGAGGAATGGGTTAAAAACAGGCCGTAATGCGTTTGTGTTTTACAAACAAAGTTCTAATATATTGCAACCTTAAGAACGACACCTTCATCCTCCTTCCACATTTCGCTAACTAGTTGTATATTATGCAAACTTTGAGAGTGAGCATATGAGTAAATATAGGGTTCTTCATGCAATAGAAATTAATTGATCTTAACGTAAGGATAGCTGTAAGAAAGCAGTTTTAAAGACACCGATCATACCATGCCTCTTGATGCACGACAACTTGTATATACCTGTTCGTAATCGAATTCGGTGGAGAAGTGGGACGTGGTGGATTCAATAATCGAGCCAATTATAAAGGATCCCACGCCAAAATTGGACAAAATCTCGTCCCAATGCATCTGGACATGTCGCCACGCCAAATTGGCACCAGCTGGATTTCTAGCCACGCCCGCCAAGACAGAGGTCACATCTTGGGGCTTGATCTTTTGGCGGTCCAACGTAGCGTCCAAATACCTGGTTTGATTCCAGAAAAAGGGGTTTATGAGTAAGGAGCAAGTGGTCTTCCAGTCGCGCTAAATTACTCACTGTTGTAGAATGTAAGGATGGGGAGAATTAGCCAAAGCCCGCATCCAGATACTCTTCTCACTGGGGATGTGGCTCTCCTTGAACATGGTCCAAGCAAATTTCCATTCATCCAATCCACCAAATTTGACTCCCGCCGAATACGCCACAGCTTTCAGATTGGGTGGCACACTCTCATTCTTGTTCTTGTAATCATGGAAGTATTTCACGGCCTTTTCTTGAGCCTCCTCCATATCCGCATCCAAGGCTGTTCGTAAAATGAGCTTCCGCAGAAGTCTGCAAAGGATGTTCTGTCATGAATGCTACCGACTACTCCGAAGCTTCAACTTAAGCATTCACCTTTCCATATGTTCCCCTGTTTCACCCCAACCCACTTTGTTGTAGATCGGAGATATAAGGGTTTGGATGAAGTTGTTGATCAAAGGGATAAGGTCAGTCTCCTGTAAAGTGACTTTCCACGCGCTCAGATGTCTCAAGGCCGTGGCCCACGGGACAATTTCGTTCTCTTTCAGCAAGTACATGATCATGTCCAAAGGCTTGGTCGATGGCAGCAGCCCCGCCCTGTAAAACAACAAGATGAAATCAAAATCACGTAAAGCCCGGTCAGTGGTTGTAGAGACACGCGTTGAGACTCCAATGTGTCGTACTGAGCGAGTGCAAAGGCGTCGTTGATCAACTGGGCTCGATCGGCGGGGGTGAACACGCGATGGTCCGTGTTCAGGGCCAAGATCAGGGCGTCCCAATTGCTGGCGGGGTAGTTGACTCGGTAGAAGCCAGTTCCATTCAAATTGGCCTTGAACCATGTCATGTCTCCAGGAAACTCGAAGTCCATAGCTAAAAGGAAATGACCTTGTTGGACATGCTCTATTTTCAAGACAGCTGGTTCGTTGCAACGTACTTTGGCTTTTGTTCAAAATGAACTTGTGGGTGGGGAAGTCCTCGAGATCCGTGTGGAAGGTCAAAGGCACGACCCATTGATAATCGTCTTGTTCGTGGCGTCGCTCCTGAATTTCTGTGTCATTGACCTGAAGCAAAAGGTTTTGTGGTCCTTAGGGAGCACTGACGAATAATTGCTCTAAGAGTTGGATGGACCTTTCGTTCCCATTCCAAATTCATTGCACGAAAAGATAATTGCAAAGTTTTACTGCCTCTCTATTTACCCTTGTGGCCATAAATATGGTTCGTCAGCCCCAATAACTATGACCCACTGCCTTCTCGGCGTCCCTTTTTCCAACGAAAGGCTCAAAACTACGACTAAGGCCATAAATATAATCCTTCCTAAGCTCGAGACTGCTAAATTCTTGGTTGTCCGTTTTCGCAGAGAGGAACCTTGGAGGGAACCTTGGAGGGACTTTGATTCTTACGTTCATGGACTTGAGAAATCTTTCTTGTCGGATAGTGTAGATGTTCGTGTCGTTTTGCTGATCGAAAGTAATCAAGGGATATCCCATTTGAAGGGTCCACGTATCCATCATCTCTTTCACTGTGAAGTCGTACTTTCCCGAGTCCCAGGAACGAGAAATGGCGTCCCACAAGTCGTTGGTTTCCGCATTGTCGAATTTATGCTCCTTCAGGTAATGGGTCAGTCCGTCTCGAATGGTTTTTTCGCCCACCAGGTCCTCGAGCATGTGAATAATGGCCGCCCCTTTCTTGTAGGAAATGGTGTCAAAAATGGCCTCGATCTCTTTGGGATCCTTGACATCCACTGAAATTGGATGTGAGGTGGTGAGTGAATCTAAAGCGAGCGCTGGGGCCACCATGTCCAAAAAGAATTGGTCCATCATTCGCCATTCGGGATGAATGTGATCCACACCACTGAAAAGAGACCAGACATCCAATTTTGATGATGGATCAAGACCAAATTCATAAAATCGACTCACAGATATTCCATCCAGCTGGCGAATCCTTCATTCAACCACAAGTCATTCCACCATTTCATGGTGACGAGATCGCCAAACCATTGGTGAGCCAACTCGTGCGCCACGACCACCGCAATCCATTGCTTGGCGTCGGCACTCGTCTGGGTCTCAGAATAAAGCAGAGACGTCTCTCGGTAAGTGATTAGGCCCCAATTCTCCATGGCTCCAGCACCAAAGTCGGGAATGGCAATCAAGTCTGAGAATTAATTACTCATTCCAGTCAAGCAAGAAGGAAGAGCAGGATTAGATGGTTATATAGATATTTTGATCGCACCTTCCTTTGGCAGAGGATAAGGAATTCCGAAGAATTCGTCGTAGTAATCCATGATCTTGGTGGCGGATTCCAGGGCAAATTGGGCTTGTCCAATCTTATGAGGAGCAGCAATTACTGACACATTCACGCCTTTTTGAGTGATGGAATGCACTTGGGCGAAATCGCAAACCACGAAAGCCACCAAATAGGTGCTCATATCCACGGTTTCTTCGAATTCATCCCGGATAAGGTTATTTTTGCCACGCACCTCCGTAACAGCCTTCTTGGGAGTGTTGAAAAAGGCCGAGTACTCCGTGTCGTGAGTGATGGTCATCAGGAATTTAGCTTTTAAATCCGGTTCGTCGAAGCAAGGGAAAGCTCGCCGAGCATAGGTTGGCTCGAAGTGAGAGGTAGCCAAAAACCTTTTAGAGGGTTTGAAAACGATATTTAGTACAAGGACTTCACGTTTTGCAAGACGTCTAGTACACCAGGTATGGCCGAGTTGAGCGATAAGCCTAATTATGCTATTGTCATTTGGTTCCATTTCCAGAGCTCAAAAGTGAAGCCATAAACCATCGGAATATTCCAGTGAGTTATTGATCGGGATTCAAACGAGTGTTGATTTTCAGGGCGATTATTTGATTTTAAGGGAAGGGAGACAATGATAAATCACAACCTCAAAACGTCTAAGTTTAGCAACAAAAAAAAACAATTCCTAACATCGTCAAAGACATTGATTGCCTAGAGCTATTTCTCTCTAACATTGATCATAGACTTTTAGAAATATTGATTACTTCGGGTATATTCCTCAAATGAGAAAAATGTATAGATACCCTTGCAATGAAGGGCAACCCGCTATAACATTTAATCGTCAGAAAGTGCCTTTCAAGGTTATATTGTCAAATGCTTATGTAGCTGACTGACCCAAAGTGAGTCAAACATTTTAATTTTGTGTACTCATTCATGCTTACCGCTCCTGATTTCTCTAAGGCAGATTTGGGTCCCAAATTTAGGGGCCAAAACTAAATACATTTGCAAGAAAGGTCTCCATGCCCACAAAAAGAGATCAAAAATGGTGGAGTGATAAGGCGTGGCACCACTATACAAAGGAACCAGACAAGATGAAATCGACTTTTCCTATATGCAATCAAACCATGGCTTGCTTGCTTCAAACCAGAGATTGTTTCAGTTATCAATCATATTTGGCCAATCGATTCGACCTCTACTGTACGATTTGTCTTTTTTGGAACAGTCCAGATAATAGTGGTCCAATTACGAAAACTGTTCCCGCACCAATTGGTTCAGCAACACATCTCACATAGACAATGGAGCCTCAACAAACAAATTATACCTCTGTTCTCCGGCCTCGTTATTGTATCTTGATAAGTAGAATCCTTCCAAATGCTTGGACAACTTGTACTGGAACTTGAGCCGAATAGCGTAGGATACACCTGGAACCATGTACTCATCGGTCTCTAAGTAGATTTGCTCTCGAAATGGATATTCCAGCATCCGTTCCACATTGAGACGTTCGTTCATTGTTCGACTAGTGATGGTGATATTCTTGGAGTGGAACACGATGAAATTGGTCTCCTCTTTCACGGTGAAGATCAATTTCTCGATGCCCTTGACCCAATGGGTGGTGAGATTCGGCGTCAACTCAATGTCATAGCGAATGGGGGTAATAAAAGAGGGGAGTCGGATGTCATCCCAAGGGAATTCTTCTCCATTGGTGGCAACTAGTTCAGGCTCGTCGGATGGCACTTCCACCTCTGCAATCTCTTCCACCGGACATTCGACTGAAAACGCAAAAGGGGTTTCTTTCGATCAGTACAACACTTCCTAGGTGTCATAAAACGTTTGGATTTACTCACTATTAAATGGTTTGACGAAAGCGGCGGCCAAAGAGGTCAGGAATAGGGCGGTGAAGACGAAGACTGTCAGGGCAATAGCCTGTGCTTTGGAACATTGGGCCACTGGTCCCTGCTCGTAAAGGTCCTTTTTGGAAGTGGCGTACAATCCATGTCTGCTGTCGCCTAAAATAAAATGCACAACCTTTTAGAGCTCCCTGTTCTCTTTCACTGACCGATGGGCGGTCCATTCACAATGAGCATTGTTCCAACAAACCCGAAGCAGACAAAAACGCAACATCGTCTCCGTCAGTGTCCATTAGAATTTTGTTCCTACTACTCCACATATTATCACTAATCACTGATAGTCTTTGGGAAAACCAGATCCCCAACCAGATGAGAACGAGGCCCTGCCAAATACGTTCAAGATGGAAGGAGGCTTCGTTTTTTTTTGAGCGCTCTATCGCTAACTCACTTGTTCCTCGGAAATGCCTGTGATAACCATGGAACGAGGAACACCAAGAGAGCAAGGAAGAGTGCGAGTGTGTGAGAAGAAGAGGAAGAGGAAAGCTCCTCGACTACAGCATCTTCTCATCCACCAGAGGAACAAGTTCCACGACTGAGTTCGATATAGTTCGTGGTAGTAAGTCAGTCTCCCACAGACACCCCAAGAGGACAAAGAAGGCCCGGGGAAAACATCCAGCCAGGTTCCACGCTCCACGTCCACCGAGGAGTGGGACAACCTCAAAGGAACTCTCCTCTCCTTCCCAAAGCCCCAGAATACATGAAGAGGACACCGGAGACCATCAACTCGGGTATGAAGAGGGTACTGAAGACTTGGAAGCACGACGTGGAACAAGAAAGGCGAAAGAGTTGGTGCTCGTCTTCGCAACAATGTCTTTGAGGCCTGTCAAGGAGCACATTCCATCTGTCTAGCTCGCCATGTTCATAGTTGTCCTTGCCATTCCTGGACCCATACTGTACCAAAATTACCGGTACTCTTCCCTCAAGAAAAGGGGAACGAACAGACCAAGGGAGGGGTAATTGGGAACTGGAACAAGGGAAAAGGGAACAGCTCAGAGAATAGCGCGACAACCCCAAAGAAAGTATTGTCATTTAAGTGAAGGTGTGACCTTCCTAGTAATGAATTACGAGTCATCAGCAAAAAGCACAAAACTCATGTTCAAAAACCAGAATTCTAAACTAGTTCTTAAACGACTAACTTGGACCATCATCGGGTTTTGTTCCTATCCCATAGGGCAAACTGGTTTTTAATTATTCATGTCCATCATTCCTCTTTCCCTTTTTGATTACGCTCGTAGTCGACTGACATCCACCGCAAAATGAATTATGAGAAAAACTGTGTCTTATTAGCGTCGGGCGAGTATAGTTCAACCCAGCCCCACCACCAACCACAGTCGTGTGTGGTTACTAGTTGCTTGACACGCTTCAATGTGTGGAACTCCATAGAACAGAGGAGTGGAAACATAGAGAGGAGAGCTCGAGTCGTTTGGTTGGCGTCATTTTGGAAAATGTGCGAGATTCGACCGTACCGCAATAGAACAACATGACGGCTTTACCTGCATGCACGCTAAATAATCACCAACCCAGGTGTGTTGGTGAACAACTCTCTGAAGCTAGCTTTCGACTCGACAGATGCTAAAATTGGAGACTCTCGTACCTGGCTTTTATCTCGTATGACTGGTGGTTGAGTTGAAAAAAATATCAATTGATCATATACGGTGATGTTTCCCTTGTAACATATGCCTTAATACCCCTCATATGCTAATGATCAAATGGCCGTCTGGCTTTGGTCAGTGTCATCTCGTCTCACACCACGCTTGGTGAATTTCCATTGGTCTTGAAAGCCGGACGCAGCTTCTGTTTGGTGTTGTCGTTTGTTGTCATATGGCGTTTCATCTTCGTTTGTACGTTCATAAAAGCCGAGGGGACTCTACGTATTGCATGTACAAGTACGAGTACCTACCCTTGAGAAGGGGAGAGTGAGTATACCACTAACTCCCCATCCCATCAAGCCAATGAGTGTTGAGCGCTTCTTTCTCGAACCAGTGCTTGCTTGAGAGAGGATGAAGAAGAGCCCTTCAAGCTGAGAGTACAGAGTGCATGATGAAGTCAATGATACAACTGTTGTTCGAGCTCTAGTAGAAGGAGTAGTGGTAGTAGTAGTAGTAGTAGTAGTAGTAGTAGTAGTAGTAGGACGAGGTAGGGACTGCTCCACTACGGTAGGAGTTCATCCATGGCAGTGAGCAAGCTATGATGACGAGGATGACTAACTACTGCCAGATCAACGATCTCCACTGGTAATAGTGTGACTTGAAGAAGAAGACAACGACGAAGACAAGCAGTCAAGAAAAGCGTGTGTATTCATTCAGAGTGGTACATGGTGTTTATCTTGAAACAACCAGAGAGTTCACGGTGCAAACCATCATAAACCTTCGACATCGAGTCGACTTCAAAGGTAAGAAGAGAAGGTCATCTCAGTCCAGCATGTTCCTTTCTCCACTTTCCGCTTGGCATGAGGAGGCATTGACTGCCTTTGTGATGGAGGCTAGCCAAGAACAATGGCTGGCTCTGACCTCCGGAGTCCACGAGTGTGACGGGTTGTAATTGGTCCATCAAACTTGTACAAGTTGCTATGAATGGCCGGAAAAGTTTAACAAGCAAATCTGCTCTGCTAACCTCGCTCACTCACTCACTCACTCGCTCACAATTGCACCACTGGACCTGAAGCGGTTGAGGGAGGAGTTGGAGGTCTCCATGTGTAGTAAGTATATCGACAGGCGGTTGCTAGGAGTGCCTCTTCTTGGAAAGCATTTTGGCAAGAAGAGGGAACGAATGGCGGGTCTCCATCCTCGTGCGAGCTTTAGATCCCTTTTGGGACAACGCTCTGACGCTCTTTCGTTGGGTTTAATATATCAGCGGGCTTCTGATTGAGTTGGGAAAAAAGAGAAGGGTTCACTTCGATGAAGAAGTGGGAAAAAGATTCATTGTCTTGTTGGATGTGAGTAATGAATGGGGTAGATGCCACAGGGCAAATGGAGAAATTGGTCTGGGCCTTTCTCACTCAATCAGTACGCCTCTCTCGTCCGTTCAAACACCTTCAAGGCCAAAGAGACGGACAATGTTCAGGGCAAATGATCCTTCTGACCTGTGGAACAAGATTTATGCCTCTTTGTAGTACTCTTTTTCTGATGGTTCCCCTTGGAGGCACGACCGACGAGGGCCCTTTGGTCCAAACGAGAGAAATCCCCTTGGAGACTGAAATGGCGAACGACGGCTGCATGACATTTGGTCCTTTTGAGCATTGAAGGCGCATTTTGATGAGATTGGAGAGGAACATTGAGAGGGAGAGAGACACAGAACGTGCTTAAAGCACGACTGGCGTGAACCATGGAACCTAGAGGGACCAACCACCCGGTCTCGGCCCCTCTCGGTCCCTAACTGGTTCGCTCTTCAGCGGGTGTATCCCCTGCGCAGACTTGCGTTATGTACAGTCCATCCACCCAAAGGGCGCGGACTGGGACCACGCAAACGAGGAGGGAAAATTATGTTGAGGAGGGACAAATAGTAGAGACAATGCGAGAAGCAGAGGGAAAAGGAGAAAGAGAGCGAGAAAGAAAGACAGAACCGAGGAGGGAAGGAAGGAAGGAAGGAGGGAACGACGTTGCCTTGAGGATTCGGTGAGTCATCAGTTCGCATCTTGCGGCTTCCATGTCAACTTGAATTGTTTTTGTGTGACTTAGAGAGAAATCTCTCTGGGTAAAGAAAACCCCATGTTTGTTTTGGTGCAAGATACTGAACAAGGTGAGACAATATTCGCGATAAGAATACATTTGAAGTCCACCGAACTGATATGATGCCGTCCAAGGCCATCTTGTAGCGTAGACGAAGGATTAATCCCTCCCTCGACCCTATTTGTTCGACAAGACATCATGTCGATTTTTCATTTTCCAGAGCAAGGACGTCTCATCTCGTTCCCCGAGAGCGCACTCACACTTACTCAAACACATGTCAAGAAACTCAAATAATAGGACGAGCAACCCAACGAGACAACTCAAACTTCCCTGGATCGCTGGCCTACTATAAGCCCCCTGGCAACCTCCCATCGTGTGTCCCATATTGTTCCATGAATTAAACCCGAAGAGGGAATTCGCATCCAAACTACAATCCACACGCTTACCACCCTCAATCTCACTCCCAACATTTGACACTCGACTCGTCAACTTGCAGTTCTGTTAAGCCAAACTCCTCCGAACGAAACGAATAATACGTAGTCCGCACTCGGCGAAACGAAACTTCTCCAGCCAGTCAAGCTTAAACACGGATTTGCTGGAAATAGTAGCTGCTCCTCAGTCCAGGGTGAACTCGAGACGGCGTACGATGTGCTCCTAAGATCGTGAAAAGAAACGAGAAGTCAGTGAGTGATCAAGAAGAATCATGTTGGACACAAGTGAATGCCAGAAACCGGGTGGACGAGGCAAGATGAATTTCCGCGGGATTCGATCCTCCAAATTTCGCCATGTTTATGGCGCTCCAGCCAAGCGACCCCATTGCTACGAGAACATCAAGATCACCCGGAACGCCCATGACTCAAATTTTTGCGCCACGAATCCGAAATTCCTGGCTTGTGTGGTGGAAGTCGGGGGTGGAGGCAGTTTCATAGTGCTACCTTTGGAGAAGATGGGACGAGCGGATTATGCCGCGGGCAAGGTAGGATCGTTCAGCATATTCAGCCTGACATGATTTAGATATTCTTTTGTTTTTAGCTGAACATGCACAATCTGAGCAAGATATTCTTTCAATCAGATTAATAACATGTACTTGGCCTCGGATGAATCTCTTGTGAAACCCACAAGAATACGAATGGAGCGTTGAGAAACAACTTGTTTATCTTGAGACGTTATGACTCCCAGGATGGAATTGGCCAGGAAATCCGGATTAGCCATGAAATCGAGTTGATCACCCTCCCACACACATGCCATCATCAGCGAAGTAATCGTTGATATGCACTAGTACATTTGGCTAGGGTTCGAAAGATCATTTGCAGTTGGCTGAAACTTCCCCCTTCCTTCTCTTGTTGTTACCCTCGTTGATTTAGGTGAATAGCTTAGAGCGAGGAGAAGTTCGACTTCTTTCTCCAGAAGCTGCTGTTGCTGGATTTCCGCATTATTCGGCGCCAGCAAATATCAAATTTCACAACAAAACAATCGCGTGATCTCTAAAATTTTCCCCCCATTCCATTCTTGCACGAGGAAATGGCAGGTTTATTTGAAAAATGGTGATGGATGACATCAATTATGAGGGTTGCGTTCCACGTAATTGGCCTTGAGAGCGTTTAATTAGCATCCCTGACTCTGAGATCAAATCAAGAAAAGCGCGTAAATCGAAGCAATGTCAAGCTGAACCTTGAAAGCGTAAAGCTTCATGAATAGAAATTTCCCTACCTTGCTCAATGTGGGCGTATTCTTCTTTTTTTCCAGGTGACAGGACACACAAAGAATGTTTTGGACATCAAATGGAATCCATTCAATGACAACATCATTGCCAGTGCTTCGGAGGATTGTACCGTTAAGCTATGGTACATTCCGGATGGAGGCTTGTCCAAGGATCTGGACGACTTTTTGATCGAACTCCAAGGTCACAGGTGAGAGGGAACAGACTTGCTTTTTATTTCCATACGCACAGTTTATGGCATTGGGTAATCTATGCCCTCCATTCCATCCCCCACTCGCAATGATGATGATGATGACGATGATATTTATATTCACTGCGTAAGACTGTAGCATACATAATGATGCCAAACAGGCTAGGCTTTTGTTTTTCGAGGTAATTGTGGGAAAGCCACGTAATGAGATTGTCCTGTCATTGCTTGAAAGCTTAAGCCATACGAACTCGATGTTGATGCACGAGAGGATTGATTACCACATCACTATTTACAAAATAATTTGCCGCGCCAAGACGTCAACAAGATTTAAAGCACCGCAGAACAAAAAAATAGCTACTAACAACCGGTTGCTGGATAGATTTATGGCCTTGCCGAACCATCGATGACATCAGAACACGAAAGGCGGCATGCATTTCAATATCAAACCCGGACCTTGTAAAACCAGTCTGTCGTGGCATATTTGCATCTCTCGGTCATTCATCAAGGTACTATTTTCCTCCAACTGACATTGGTTATTTTCTTCATGTTTTCAGACGACGAGTGATGTACTTGGAATGGCATCCGACGGCCGAAAATATTCTGCTCAGTGCTGGCTACGACCACACCATAATTGTGTGGAATATTGCCAAGGGTCATGCCGTGAACATCATTGACTGTCATGTGGACACCATCTACTCGATGTCATTCAACAGGTGAACAAATATGATCAATCCTTCAAAGAACCTCTCTTCAGACTCCTCGAGTTAGCAAACATGCAAACGTATCCCTCCTCTTCAAATCAATCATCAGCCAGCCATAACAGAATTCAATTCTATTACTATGTCTCACAACTATAATTGGCTAATGGTGTCTCCTTTCAGACACAAACAACGGGACCGAAGTGTTGTTGTTGATGATGATGGTTGAGTGGTACCTTCTAGGTTATACAATTGACTTGGCTACGATTCAGCTTCGTGTTTCAGTTCATAGTTATCTTAACACTGCAACATTTGATGAACTCTATTTTGTGTGATAATTATGATCCACGCGCTCAGCGCATCAATCTCAATTGAAGACTTCAGTTTTAGACCAACACTGCTTCATCATGTTTGGCTCTCAACGGATCTCTTTGATCCTGGACGGGGCAAATTGCTTCCCTTTTGAACATAAAACATTTTTATGACCCAATAACATTTCCCATGAATATCTTCTTGTAGGAATGGATCTCTCTTGGCTACTACGAGCAAGGATAAGCTCATCCGGATCATTGACCCACGATCTGGGGAAGTTCTACGTCAGGGTGACTGTCACAAAGGAACCAAGGCCAGCAAGGTAAGAAAGCGATGGGAATGAAGAGGAACAAAGCCTACTTTGAATGAGAGCTTCAAAGTGAATGGGAAATGCGAGTTCCGGATGGAAATTTCCCCAACACACTTTCAGCGCATCTTTAATGGAGGAATGTGTGGCAGAGGCAGGAGAACCCCCTATCATTGGAGTGTTCGCCCATAATTATCTCGAAAACATGCCAGATATTTTAATTCTCCAGAAATGCTTTGCACTTTATCTCAAGCTCCACGGGGGACTTGGAACACTTCGTCTTGCTTCGCGCACAAATGTCGATCCTCGTCAAAGTAATTGATCTCAACATATTCCTTACCTAATTCCGACAGCAGTATTTCAGAGAGCGCATCGGGCAGTTAGGCTTTCTCCGGCAGGTCAATGCCAAAAGATGTCTTGCATTTGCTAAACCAGCCAGTTAGCCACGAGAATTTTGGCGGATCCTTCCATTTCTAAGCCTTTTAACAAGACAAGTCCATAAATTAAGTCAGATTTGCCCTCCTCCGCTCTCTCTCTCTCTCGTTTGAAATATGTTTGAAAATCAGGCAAGAGTAGAGTGTAAATGCGTGACAAAATCAGACTCAAATCAGACGACTCTGTAAACAAGATTTTGGGTAGTTCCATTCATCTTGTTGCACCTGGGAAATTGACTGACTTTTTGGTTACTTTTTTTCAGGTTGTGTATTTAGGAGACACGGGACGGTTATTCACCACTGGATTCTCCAAATTCTCGGATCGGCAATACGGAATCTGGTCTCAAAATGACCTCTCGGAGCCCTTGGCTATGGAGAACATTGACTCTTCGTCGGGTATGAATTTGCGATTTCTGTCCCACTTGGAATGCATTTGAAACCTTATCGCATTCATTTCAGGCGTACTGTATCCATTTTACGATCACGATACCAAAATGGTTTATGTGGGGGGCAAAGGAGATGGGAATGTGCGATATTACGAAATGATTGACGAAGCTCCGTATTGTTTCTATCTAAGCCAATTCATCTCGGGAGCTCCTCAGCGAGGTTTTGGGATCCTACCTAAGAGAGGTTGCGATACGACACATTGTGAAATATTCCGCTTCTATAAACTGCACGCCACCAAAGACCTGATTGAACCCATTTCCATGGTGGTTCCACGAAAGTCGGAAATGTTCCAAGATGACATCTATCCTGAAACAGCAGCTCCCACCCCTTCGTTAACAGGTAGTCTACTTATTGAACCTAATCAAATGTTTAGAAGAAAATTGACGTTACCTATCTATTGTTTCAGCGGACGAATGGGCCACCGGAAAGAACGCCTACCCTTTGCTAATGTCTCTACGATCTGGCACTCGCGTCCGAACGTACAAACCTGTGGTCTATAAGCCCTCAGAGAATGCCATTGTGGTATCGGACCGGAATAATGATCGGAAATTCATGTTTTTATCGGAGGAAACCAAGCCGGATTATCGACCCATGGATCGTCGTCCAGATATCCCACAGAGTCCCCAAATGGACCACCGTCCACTAGGCGCAGATTCGTACAAGAACAAACAGGTTTGGGCGGAGTTGCATACGTGAGGAACATGTTTCGGGATGATGCTAATGAATAATAATCACTCTGATCTAGGAGAACAACTACCAAACCGCACTCGATGGAGCAAAACTGGCTCACGAAAAATATCAGAAGACTTATCAGAATACCAAGTTCCAAGAGGTTCAGCGGAAGTGGATCTCTGGTCATCAACCCGGATCTAATCCTCGGCCTCAATCCCCACTGGATGTTGACCTGGATACGATATATAAGACGAACATACCCTCGGGATCCACCACAGTTCGATCCCTTACGTCAAGGTTTGGCGGGAACAATATGAGGGACAATAAAGATATCGAGAACGAAGACGACCTTCGAACTATGGTGGAAGAGCAGAAATCCGAGATTGAGAACCTAAGGGCCGAGTTATCGGTTAAGGATCGAAAGATACAGCACCTCGAGGAACGTCTCAAGTTGTCACAAGTGAATGGAAATGGAACCACATCACCTTTGATCGGAGATAGAAGCATCTTGGATCAATCACCACACTGAAGTTCTGTCCATAGCACAAAGGGCAAAATCGTTCAGTTTTGCCCTTGGGAAAGCTCGTTCATGTCATTTGGTACAACATTCAAGTCTGCCAAGCTCTTTGGAGGTTTAGATTTTTGTTCTGGTCAGCCACTGGCATTTATTCCCGTGAACCATGAAGCGATCTCGCCAGTGAAAGGTGGCCGAAGGATCGGGAGTACAACTAGCTTTAAATATTATCCATTTAGTATCGTAACCGTATACCGTACCCCAATGTGTGATATGCGAACATGGAATAAAACTACTTAATATCCGTAGAGCTCATTGCTTACGATGCGCACCTTTCTCCGTATCTCTTTCTCCATCTGTCTAGGACACAAAAGGGGAGGAAAGCAATCAATGAGAGAAGTGGAACACATGGAACAAAACAATCAAAATGAGGAAGTATTCTGTTCCCTCCCAACATGGTTTCCGCATCACTGAACTTCCACCGTACCCTCAACAATGGTATTCTCTAGATTTATCTTTTGCTCAAAGAAGGAGGGCAAGTCTAAATAATGCTTTCAGCCTGAAAATGTGGTTCACTTTTGGGATTAAATGCTCCAACGAAAATGTCAGGGTCAAGAGAGGTGACGTCGAGAGTACCTAAAACCCACACTTACCCACGGTCTTTCCCAATTCTGCTATTGACAACTGCAATTCCGGGAAGGTTGTTCTTAGCATTGGGTTCCAGAACCATTCTCGAAACATGGATCCATGCCAAATACTTACTTTGCATCTGTTGGCTCAAGGCTGCGATTGTGGCTACGCGGAGCTCGTTTTGCTGGAAGTCATCGGCTTTGATGTAAGTATTCTTCATGTTCAAACTCACTCCGGCTTTGGTCATGTTAACATGAAAGTTTCGCTTGAATACTGATGCATGGCTTCTTCACTGGTTGGCAAGGATTAGACACGGTCACTGGTGGTGGCACCTTTGCTAATGTAAAATACTGAAACGAAATGTGCCAGTGCCGAGTCTGGGATCTACAGTACACTAATTTTCCTCGTTCCATGGCAATCCGAAGCAAGTGGCCTGATCTCCAAAATTCAGGGTTGCCACATACAAAAGTATTTGCTTTTGAAGAAAGGCACTAGCCAAGGGGCAGGCTTGGAATTTAATCGCCAGTTCTCCTGACGTTCCAGGTTAATTCCACTTGATTGCAGATAGTGCCATTTCAGGCTTCTTTGTCGAACTGAACTAAGAACTCGAATGCTCAGAGGTCTTGAAATATGCATGACTGCAACAAACAGAGCATGGCATATCCCCTCGATACCCGATTGAAGAAACGAGTTATGTACCCAGAACTTGCCCGTTACTTTCGGAAGTTTCCCTTCATTCCGTAAAGAGCTATTTAATGGTTCATTGAAGAACCTTGTGGATCAGGATGTTCCCAGGTTCACATTTCTTTTCTGGCAGCCTAAAGACTAGATCGAGCTTTGGGAGGGTGACAGCTTAGGGAAGATGCTGGGGGGAAGGCAGTACTTCTTTGCGGTTTACTCCTCCATGGCTTCGACTTGGTAAATCTTTATATTCAAAGCCCAACAACCGGCACTGCCTTGAGTTGGCCCAGATAATTGGACCTTAAGATGAGATCTCCAATTCTCGTTTCACAAGATGTGAAGTCATCAACTCAAAGCACCACTTGGCCACCATGAATATGTTTTAGATAGCTAGGGAATCATAGAGGGGTATTTTTTACCCAGTGCTAGGAACAGACGTAAAGCCGGTGAGCACATTATCTCGGAACTTTAATGGGCAACCCCCCCTCTCATCCTTCCTCTCTGGTTGTTGGTTTTCGAGGAGAAAGGAGAGAGCCGTCTTGTTATTCTGTTTCTTTGAGACTTAACAAGCCCCTTCCCTAACCAGGATCCTTCCTAAGGGAGGTTCCGAATGCACTTTGAACTTGTGCCTCGTCAGGCATAAAATCAAACCGGATCCGAAATGGAGTGCTAAGTCATTTTCAAGACCTCTCTTATGCTGAAGGTGTAGCATATCTTTAAATTTAGTCTCCCCCCATCAGAAGTGAAATTCCAATTCCAGTATCTTTTCATGATTGGAATTTTTTCATCAACGTTGGGCCATTTGCATTTTGGTCCTCGAAACGAATGGCTTACACATAAAAAATAATATAAAGTAAGTCTCTCCCAGATGTTAAAGAATGGCTACAAACACCTTTTTAAGCCATGATCACTCTTGTGCCATGCTACGGTATTTGGTACGTGGATCTTTTTCTCGTCCAAAAGTGTCACAGCACGCAGATATGAGACGATCGATCTTGGCATGACTTTGGTAGAAGAACGTGGATCAACTACGATCGAGCCTAACTAATTTGGAACATGTTGGCTGCATGCATGTGGGTGCTTTTGTTTCACTCGACGGACAGACGCAGGTGCTAGCTAGTCTTACTTGTCTGCGAGTATTGCCGTCGAACCGTGAGGGTTAGGCTGTCATGTTCCGAAGCAATTTGAGCTAATTGAATTTGCCAACAGTTCCAAGTTTGTCGCTCCATCGAGGTCGCGAACTATAAGCCAATGCAGGTTCCTTTCTGTGGAACCCATCATGAACTGGAATGGCTCCAAGATTTGCACTTCTGGCTGGGAACAAAGCCGAGATTTCTTTCCATTGTCAAGACCCAAGAGGATAATTAATTGGAAGCACGGGACTCGTACTCTATTTGGAATGTTGGGGAGGACACTCTTGCCAAGAGGATCCGTCCTTTCTATGTGCAGATACATATCAACATCAATGAGGGACAAAAACACGGTCATTCGTGTCTGACTTCTTCATACTAAAAACCCAAATATGGGCCACATATGTTTGAGAAAAAAATACCAGAGTCAAACCCTCATAGTACGTTTCAATCTTCCTCCAATATTGGCACATTTCGTTTCGATAATCGTTCCACCAACCTCAGTTTTAGTCCGGAAGCCAAGTTCCAACCAAGTATCTCTTCTTTTTCCTCTCGCAACCGACGAAGCCAGAAGTTCAATATCTGCTTCTCGTCTATCTTTTTTTTCACCAAGTATTTGATCACGTTCCTTCACGAAAAAGCAAGTCTTATTCCTTTGGCAAACACTAAGGCTTAAAACTGACCACGTGTCCCACTCTATTGCACATAACTCTAATAATCACATCATCACTTCCTCCTTTGAAGCCGAACCCGACTCGACTAAAAGGAGACAGTTCTTGTTCCTCTTTATGAGTTTCTCCCCCATGCAAACAAGGCCCTAGCCATGGATGAACACAAGCTAAAAAGTGGATCTTCTCGGCGGCTGTTCCACGCTCCTACTGTGTTACTGGACGGAAAGAGCGCAGGATTCAGAGAAACGGAGAAGGAGACTGACTGACTGACTCCGAAAAGGACGTCGTCTTTCAGGAATCCTCCGAAAGCCACCTTCGTCCACACAATGTATAGGCCGGTACTAAATTGAAGAAAGCGTCTGCTCTTGAATACTGATTGGTGAACGGGAACAATCCTAGACGGCCTTTTCCTATGCGTTCCAAACACCCAAGGGTCTAATGAAGAAGCATCTTCTCGAGAAAGTTAAGGAAAGTGATGTGATCAACCTCCAAACGTTGCGTGACGACAAAATACATCGATGTTGAACAAAATTCACTTTCAAAACCTTCGAACTTGACACTTTTTCACATTGGTCAATGTTATGTGTGGATGCGTTTTGGTGGGTATGATTTGATAAATATGTTAGCTTTGAATGACTTGCATACCTGGCATGAATGCAAAACTATGGTACTCGATCTGTATAATCTGGGCTGCCCTCATGAGTTATGCCAAAATTTGTCCATGATTTGGGAACATGCAATCCAACTTCAAACAAGGTGGACCACAACGAAGCCCAGCCAAACCACATTTCTATGTTCATGCAAAATATCTGTTTGAAAGAAACTTCTTCAAAGCGAGAGCATGACCAAAAAAAGCAAGGACCATTCAATTTGTATTCATTCAGTACCAAAAAAAAACAGTTCTCTTGAAGAATCCTTTCAATGTCAGTCCAAGTTCCAGGTTAGCATTTCGTATCGATGAATACAGAATTTGTTTTTGACTACACTGTAGAGTGTTTTCAGTACCTACCATTCAAAGAATTGTCGTGGTGCTCTTCTTCTTGTAAGGTGCGATAGCCAATACTTCGCACATTCGCACTGTTCCCAGTTGATGCGGAAAGTGGCAATTCTTCGGAGTTGTTCCATTTGTTCATTGTTTTTATGCCAGCAAATCTAACACGGAGTTAGAAGTGGGTACATATATCATCACTAAACCTTGTCATGTAATGTTTGAGAGTACTGAAATCGGTCGAGATTCGAAATTGAACACTTGTGCTCCAGAGATCTTTTCAATTGCTAACAGAAATGAAAGCGAAAAAAAATGGTGAACGATCGAAACGACGACAATGTTCAAAACAAATTTGTTTCTGTAAACAGGCATAGAATTGATATCTAGTTTCCTGTAATTTAATGTAAATGATGCCTCATTAGTGTAAATAATACTTTGATTACGGTATGTGGATGAAAAGTAATTCTTCCTCCACAGACAGAGTACATGAACCACTATTGCTTTACATTTCCAGGTTTAGGTCCCATTTATTGAATACCGAATACAGAAATATTTCACAAATGAATTTATGATCTTATACAGAGACACACGGTGGTCAAAAGCCCCATCAAATTTCTATAATGTACTAAAACACATTTTGGCATTTATCTTGCTCAGAAAATCACAAGACATAACTTTGGTTACATTGCCTTATGGAATGCTAGCCCAAAAACTTGCTTGATTTGTTGTTTGTATTGTTTTCAGAATTCTAGCGAATTCGTAACTAAGTACGGACTTCTAGAAATGTGGATTGCGAATGGAAGTAAAAATTTCATATCTCTTAAACCGTTCACTTTATTCCAAATAACTAGTGAATACAGTCACAAGATCTTGTTTAACAAATGAACTAGACCAAGTTTGAGCCCACTACCATGCTCAGAGATCTCATCAGATATGGTCAAAGTTATGTATTAAGCACTACGTACATGAAATTAGAATTTTCGGTTTGCTCTTGCTCAGCTACTTGAGCTTTTGATAATATAACTTCTAAACGAACCACTTTACAAGTAAATAGTATATGACCCTTCTTTAGTTGAAGAGATCTTATTTCCTTATCTTATTACTACAATTCGAAAAGTGGCTCAGATTTGCTTTGGCTGAGAGCAGCTCGTGTGTAATCCATATTTCTAGAAGTTCGTGAACTAAGTGTACTTTTGATGATTATAAACACGTTTTCAAAAATTATACATTTAATTGTGTTCTAAGTGACATGGTATAACATTCTGACCTCTTTTGAGAACATGCGAGAAAAATAAAAATCATGTGAAAGCAATAAAGTAATTTAATCTAAGTTGCTCAGAGGGTAGTTACAATAGTATAACCTTACAATCTCACAAAAAAATCGAACAATCAAAGAAAAAAATGCCATGTAGAATTTCCTTTCTAATCTAAATCTACAACATTTCGTGAATAGCCAGTCATTTTAAGAAATTGAAGAAATAGTACTTTTGTCAAGCGAACAAGACCAAAGAAGAAAAAATGCTTCTTCACTGAAAAATAAAACAGAGTGAGTTTATGGACTAACATTGCTTATTGCACTTATTAGAGTCATCAGTTACTACATCTGCATCATAATCCACCAGAAAAGGCAAAGTTCGGTTATAGGAACAATTCGGACAAAACCTTTTATCATGATTTTTTAGGATGTTCCTATATTTCACTGTATTACTAAAGATCCATATTCTTATGGATAGGTATAAAGCATGTCCAAGAATTGACGGTGGTATTAAAACTCATCACAGCTTTTAAATGAATCACCCATATTTGAAGTACAAACTATGATTTATATCCCATTATGGCGGCCTTACCGTCAAATGCATTTTCGCATTCGTTTAGGTATTCTAGTATATATTTCTTCCAGGACGTCTGGCAAGATTCCTTGCCAAGAACATTTCAGATTACATACTAGGGTTTGCTCTGAGGTCGCTGGTGCTTTGCTGTTGAGTTGCTCCTGGAGCAAGGCTCACACATTTTCAATAGGAGACAAATCAGGGCTATTGGCAGGCCATATGCCTTTGCTCCAGAAACAACCCAAATATTGTTGTCACTAATTTTGGACCTTCCTCGAAGTGTCCACTGGAGCGCCGTCTTGTTGGAAATCCCCCTTGAAAGATCAAGCAACAATTTTCATTTAAGAATGGAACCATTTTTGCAAGTCCTTGACAAAGCTGGCAATTATGACTTGGACAATATATCATCAACATAATACTATGCATTCACAGGCTGTTTTTTTGTGAATAAAACGCAATTCTGCAACCGCCCCCTAGCTGATAACGGCCCATACCTAAGTTCTCAATGGAAACTTGACAGTCGGTGTTATTGGGACGTCTTCAATGTTATTGGCCCAAACGCAATCTGTTTGGCGATTTGGAGGATGAAAAAGCTCGAACGGACTCTTGCCACTGAACAGGATCCTCTGCCAGTCCTCCATGGTCCAGTTCTTCCGCTTCTTGCAAAATTGAAGCTGGCCTTTTGCAACGCCTTGCCTAGTTTTGATTGCAATAGGGGTTTGTGCGGTTGAGTGTTTCACGCAAACATTTATGGACAGAGGACTTAGACACCGGGTATCCATTTGCGGTCAGCCTTCATGCCAGCTTTGGCATAGATTGCCGCTTCTTTATTAGCAATTTGACGATGATGAGCTTTTCAACACTGGAGATTGTTGGCTGCCTTCCATGGCCAGGTCGGTTTTGCAGCGATTCGCCAGCCCTCACTTGCTTCAACCAGTTCTCCATTGTTGACCAAGGGATTTTCAGACTCTCAGAGACAGCCCTTTGGGTCAATCCGGCTTGAATCATGCCGACAGCCCTACCCTGCAGCTCAATGTTGTGCTCCTTTCACCATGGTGGAAGGGTGCTTAGAACTGGCCTCGAACAAGTCCAATAGGAGGATTTATATACTTTTGCATGATGCAACTGCTAACAAATTTACATCAGAAAGGGAGGCAAACATTCAAAAGATTGCTTAAGCCAAGTTTCATAGCAATCCTACTACTTTTTTTGTACTTGGGTGCTAGGGTTAGAGGGATGAGCCTCGCCTGGCCAACAAAGCCAGCCATCACATCGTCCTAATACTTTTTCCGATAGGCAATGTCGTGTCCGTATCAGTTTTGGTTCTCCGTCTGTGGGCAGGATTAGCGTCTAAAAGTTTCCTTGAGGAGGAGATTCGAACCAGGGACCTCACTCGGACAAGGAAATTGCGCTAACCACAACACCACATCTCCTCCTTACCTCCATACATAACTTTTATGAAAAAAAACTTCGAAACTGAATACCACCTTCAATTTTTGGACATAGTGTACATATATATTTCTTTAGGCAAATCCCCTGGATATCATTATCTGGGGGCATATGGAGACCAAGGCCGGTGCACGGACTTCAAGAGATGTGGAAATAAGCACTTCATACTACCACAAGATCTGGTTGAATAGATGAACTTGGCCAAATTTCACCCCAAACCTATGCTTAGGGAACTCAGGAGACATGGTCAAAGTTATGTAGTAAACACTACTGCTGTCCAACACCTATGCGGGACTCGGATGCTCCATTCGTTCTGGTGAGGACCTATCCCCTTGCTACTTCACTTATGTTGGCCTTCCGCAAGGGGATCCACTATCGCCAATACTATTCAACCTCTATGTATCCGACCTGCCCGAAGCCCTCATTCACCAAGGCCCCATTATCCACCAATTTCCTGTACAATATCTCCAGTATGCGGACGACCTGGTTCTCTTAGCTGATTCAGCCGTGGAATTGCAAAATGCCATCAATGCAATCCACGGTTATTGCCAAGAGAACGGCCTTCAAGTCAATAACATCAAGAAGAAGGCCATGGTTTTCCATAAAGGTCGTCTTCCTTCCAAATCAACAATAGCCAGATTGAAATCGTCAATAATTTTAAATATGTCGGTTTCACCTTCACCACCCTTCTCTCCTTTACCAATCACCTTAAATCCACAATAACCAAGGCTAGGGCCAGATACATTCGCAATAGACTTCCCATCAAGAATCTCCCCCTTCCAATAATTCTTCAACTCTTCCGGACCTACATCACCCCAATTTTTCTCTATGGCCTGCACCTCTGGCTCCCAAACTCCCCCCAATCCGCCCTCAAATCCGCCCTCAAATCCGCCGATGCCACCTTCACCAAATTCCTCAAGCAATACCTCTGCGTGCCCCAATATGCCAATAATGCATGGATGCATTTTCTTTGCGAAACAGAGCCCCTCACCATCGGGCTGGCAAGGTTAGTGTCCAACAGTGTTGGGAACCTAACCTTGCCGGAGGTGATGTCCGGACACAAGTTATCCTTTCCGGTCAAAGACTTACAAACCCCTTTTGTCCTTGGCCCGATATCCCTTCGGATTACTGGCGGTCACGTACCTTTGTCCGGCTCCGAGCCAAATGCCATCAACGACGGGAGCTGATAAAGGATCTGTTCAATTTGGCCCATCCACTCTACTGCAATAATAAAGATTTTCATCATTTATTTTACCCACCTGTCTTTGTAATGTCTGTAACTCCCCTCTTCCCTTTTTCATGTGCATTGAACCAATTCGAGTCATCTCTGCGGTCACATCACTCTAGTCCACTATTTTATCATACGAACCGTTTTATTCTTTTAATCTTGTTTTTAAATATTTGTATACGATGTTTATACAAATAGTTTTAGACATTTTTACACTGACATGACCAAGAGTCGCAAATAAAGGTATATTTATTGAAATTCGATAACTTTGAAACGACCCTTTTTACAAGAAAATGAAATAAAAATGACCTATCTTTAATTGAAGAGATCTACATTTCTTATTTTGTTACTTTAATTCGAAAATTGATGAGGCCTGGGCTGCCTTGGACAATGGGTACATAAAAAAGATTTTCTCTAGATTTAAGCTCTACATGGGCGTCAATTGAGAAATATATATAGTTTCATGATAAATGCCTTCCAATTTTAGATTTATGATCTGAGCTTTCCAATTCATTATAAGTGAGTTACATTTCATATATTCATCCAGCCCATTAAAATAGATATGATGAAGATAATGTGGCGCACCCGGTACAAGAGGAACTGACTCAGAATGCGAATTTCGTCGACTTTAATATTGTGATTTGAAATGGATGAGTGCTGGATGGCAGTGTTAGACAGGTTGGTAAACAAGGCCAGGAGCATAAAAGGACTTGTTATGTCTTAGGGTTTGGGCACGACTTCACTGAGTAAATTTTTTATAACCATCGATTCAAATTTTAAGTTATGTTTTATGAACAGCCACGGAATTCGCCACCTACAATGAAGTTGTGCCCCAAGATGTCATGATTTTAAAAAGTACCCTCATATGTCTCGGCAATTTTTTTGCAAGACACCGCCTGGGCTTTCTGTGAAGTATAAAAAAATTTAAAAATGTCATTTTTATGTAGTTCTGATTCCGTATCACAATCCTTCCTCAACATTAGAATACCCTTTGTACAACCTGGCCGATGAAACGAATTTGAGAACAAATTGGATTATGATTGGAGCAGATTGGCGTAATCACCAATTTTGCTCCATGAACCCAGGTCAGCTGCTTGTTATCCACACAACGAGAATCGTAAGGCTTTTCTAAGAGTGTCGTACATCTTTACGGCACGCTGGACGTAAAATTCTCTTGTTGACTCAGTTGTCAGCGATTTGTTTGCAAAGTTAATTCAGAGATGTATGCACACGTTTAGTTCTGTGCTGATAATTCGTTCAAATTTGCAATTTGTGGGAATTAAAAGATAATAGATGCATAAAAAAGCGCCATCAATTTCAAAGTGTGTTACCATCTGTTCTGGAATGATATCATGAAAAGTGACTTTTCTGAAAAAGGCCTAATTTGACCCAAACTTAGGAGCAATTTGCATGTGTTTGAATCCGATGTGGTCTTGGAATGATTAAGCTAGCCTCTATTTCCAGTTGCTTCAAAATCGAATCCGCCCCAAAGTCGCGATTCTTCAGAGCAAATTTTTTTGAATTCTGTAATCCAATTATTGGCATTGACTTTGCCATTTTCACTTTAGGCAAGAGCCTTAAAGCACAAACAATTTTTGTCCAACAGACATTGTCCTTGTGGAACTCCTCACCATCGGCCACTCGTTCCATCCAAACTATAGAAAAAATCAAGTGCCAATGTCCTTCTTGATCAATTTGAGGATCCTTGCCATTTTTTCTCTTGTTTCCTTGAATCAATATGTAACTATGATACAAAAAGTACGAGAGTGCTAAACATAGATCAATAATGATAGAGCACAAGCGATTCAGAATTACCTATATTTATTTGGTTAGAAACAACGAAGTTATTAGTAGTTGGAGGCTGTCGAGGTCAACGACTGTCATACGAAATAGGAAATAGGCGTAATAGAAACAATAACAGCAATAATTTGAAGACAATTTCAGTAACATTTTGTAGTTTTGATCTTGGTAGAGTTGGCAGTTCGAGGGGATTTGAAGGTCAGCAGGGATGCACTTTTATTTCTTCACATGGTTATGGCCAGTCTGATGCATGAAATGCTCAAACATGTGGTCCAATTGCGTTTTCTTGGGTGTGAAATTCGGGGTTCCCATGTAAACGTCGTTTCTAGAAGAGCAATAATAATTTCGTCAAAAACTACGGAAGGTTGAAGATACATTTTTGGCAACCTCTAAAACCAACCGATAGATGCTATGTCGTCTAGAACAAGCCACTCTTGATTACATTCAAGGTAAGAGAATTAATGTGTTTAATTCTGCTTTTAAAGGCTCGAGAGTTTAGCATGTTCTCGCTTGATTTGCATATTGAGCGTTTGTGAACGAAGGATTTTATTAGGTTCATCCAAAGGAAAAAGTCAAATCAGCTTAAAAAGTCGTTGAAGGGATCAGGAAAGATCTTGAAACTGGAGAGGGAAGGAATAACCTCAAGATTTCACCCACACTTTTCTTGAAAGTGGCAATCTTTCCACACCTACTCTGGATCTAACCTTCTTCAACAATGTGACAGGAAAGGTGGGTGTTCATTCATGTTTTTGTACGTTTGAAAACAAAGTTCTACGTCAAAAATAAAAGTGACGGAAAGTCATTGGTTGAAGTTAGGTGGAGTGGAGGACACAACGGTTATTGAATTGATTATATTGATACAAATTAAGAATGGTGAGGTTATTCCATAAGCCCCAGAACTTCATATCACACTCACTCTAAAAAGACGCTTTTAGTGCTTATGGCTACTTTGAAATGAAGAATCAGATTCAACTTGCCAGGAACTCAAAGATATTCCTTGACATCAGCTTGAATAACAATCCGGTTTACCAACAACAACAACAACAGGTAGTGGATAGTTTTTTGACCGTTAGACCAACCTTGTCTAGAATTTATAAGAAGAAAAAACCTCGACCAGTTTCCGGTCCAAAAAAGAGCCAACAACCCCCATATAATGAAAAAAGCTATCCATTGAACAGTTACTTCGGATTAATGGGGACAAACCACCACCAGAGGGACCTCTTTTAATGGGATAAAGATCATCGGATAGTCTTATTGGGAGACTGATGTCATGCTATTGTCAGAGTACGCCAAAGCATAATTGAGTACTGATGCTCAAACGATTCTAAGCCAAACGAGAGATGAATCAGATCCGAACTTCAGATCATGTCAGACGTGTCATTGAACAATTGAACGAGTGAAGCTTCCTCTTTGAATGCAAAAAAAGATCAGCTTTGTGTCAGAGATTGACAACCACAGACCGAGAACTGGGCACAAACTGAAGAGTACAATAGTCATTAAAGCTGGGCATGATGGCCAAAGCGTCTTTGATTGTCAGTTGGCATGTGGACAACCACATGTATCCCCCTCTGTATTCAATGGAATCTCAGGCTAATTAAACGTCCCTTGAATAACGGAAATCCGACATTTCAGAGCACAAATCACCGTCTGTCTCAGTGTATGAATTGCTGGGGGGCATTAGACAAACGACAAGCTCGTACGTAAGTATAATTTGACTCGAGTTATCCGGGTTGTAAACAGTTCCCTTCTAGACATTAAATCTTTTCCGTTTTCAGGTTTGAGCAAAGGCATCGCTTTTCCGAGGCGCGAGCAAACTTCCATGCGACTCAATTTAGTTTTGTAGTGCGGTATCATTAGAGTTTATCTGCATAAGCCTCCAACCTGTTTCCCGCCCATGCCCATTCTTAGCGTCTCATCTCTTGATCTTTGCATCTCGTATTTAATTTATGATGCTTAAAAACGGCGCTCTAACTTCCTATTGCTGAGGCATTTCAGACAAATTGCATTCAGGACTTTAAACTGGGATGTTGCGAGGTTTGCTTGCTTCCCATGAGGTTCTTGGCCATGTGTTGTCTTTACACATTAGTGGTTAATCGAAGTGCTACCGAATGTACCAGCAAATTTATGCACCAAGAAAAACCTTCCCCCATAAAAATGCAGGAAATTGTCGGAACTGTTGTAGTTCTGGAATACTCGCACGTCGCGAATTTGGCATCAAGGACAGAATAAATCGTTTGTTTGCTTGTTTCGACTTGAACGTTTTGAATCTGTATTGTCTACTTTAGGTTCAATTTGCGGCCATTTGCTCCGTTCTACTTGTTTTCTCCTTCTCTTTGTAATCGACAACCAAGGTACCACCCCAAGATGGTGGGAATTGGTCGTTTCCAGCCAACAAAACCATTAAACTTAAGTGAGAGGAGAATTCTTGAATAACAACCTTTCTATTTCAACCTTTCTACGAGTGATTAGGGCTCCACGGCGTTTGCCATCTCAAGCAAATGTTTCAGCATTGTGCATTTAGAATAGCGAAAGGAAAGTGGAATCCCGTCTAGACCCAAATGGGTTCTTTCCCAAATGTTTGAGACAGGATTGACCGCATTGAACCAGGTATTTAACCTGTGTGGTGTGGATTATTTCAAGGGTTTTGTCCCTTTTCTTGTTAATGCCTGGATCTAATCAGTGGGGTCCAGAGCTCACGTCGTCCAGGGTTCAGAACATTTACAATGTTGGTAACATGAACAGGTCGGCGCTTCCGAGCAGAAAAACGGGTTTCCAAGAACCAAACGATGACTTGAGATGAGTGAACGATTCAGGAAGTGTGAGCAGAAGGCAATGGGCAAACCCAGGCCCATTCAACAATAGACAATGCCCACTAACTATCCACACACCCAGGAGTTCTAAAAAAGTCAGTCATCCGCCTATCGATCTCGTCATAAAAATATCCAAGTTCTAGGAACTTATTGATTCTCGGGTCATTCATCCACATCAAGTATGGACATTATGCACTAAACAAGATAAGAAAACCGGTTAACAATCAACTTGTGGCCGATTCGAACTAAGACGTCGAACACATGTTTTCTCCAAATCTTGCAGGAAATTGAACTGAATCACTTGGTCATCCTCAAGGGAAATGCCGAGTCTTCTTTGAAAATTGGTAAGGCTACTCTGATCAATCGGTTGACTAAGGTGGGACCGTCTCTTCAAACTTTAGAAAGAGCCGTGCCAACTCAGTCTCAGATATGATTCTATCCATAACGCTGTCCTAGTGAACACCCAAACCATTGAGCAAAGTTTGAATGATGTGTCGAGAACCCATTCAGATTATTCTCCAATGCAGGATTGAGATGGGTCCCCGTTCCAGTGCAAAGTTGTTCAGAATTCGAGAACGCTCTGGTCGCCCATCTCATTTGTAAATGGCTTCAAAACGAAATATTAAACCGGCGTCAAGGTCGAGAAAACGGTCGATGATAGCCATCAAGGCTGGTGTTGATCTTTTGGAATAAATAAGAAGCAATCTCTCTTCCACGTACTTTCGTCCTGAACGGCTAGAACGTCTAGAACGAACTTTACGTACAGGATCCAGCTAGCTGTCAGCCAAGCAACAGACAGGGTGACCTTAAGAAAGAGTCAAGCCAGTAAAACGCACCAAACAGGGACACGCTGAACCAACGGAGGGACAGATGGATGGATGAATGAAGGAATGACACTGGTTTCTAAATACTTGAAAGAAACCAGGCCTGCTCTAGGCTGACGTGCCAATGCAAAGACGACAAAGACGACCTTGCTCTTTTCCATTTTGCTGCGGAGTAATACATAGAGGGGATTGTGGAGGAGGAGGAGGAGGAGGAGGAGAAGAAGGCGTTTTGAAAAGGGGGAAATGAAAGTGTGTCTCGATCGATATCTCAGTGCCAAATGAGGTGATTCAATATAATTATGGCTTGAACGTCGTAGGGAAAGAAATTGGCACTTACTGGTTGTACTCGTGTCGGGTCATGTACTGTTCCATATGACATTTCATAAGGCAATGGAGCCAATTGCTTTCGCACATATCACACATGAACTTCATTGGTGCCGATCTGGTCTTCTCGGTTTGGAGAAAGACGGCCATCAGACACACAAGCACTAGGGATAGAGCCCTCATCTTGGCAAGTTTCTGTTTATGCAAGCTGTGCAAAAATGTTCGTCGGAAATATTGGTGGACAGTGTATTTAAATGTACTTCTGCGTGGTTTTGCGGCGGTCGATTAGATGTTGGCACTTGAAAAGCTGTTCAGCTACTGGAGAATGATCGAGCGAGGGCTCTTATTATCAAGCGTACCTGCACGATAGGATCCTTTCAAACTGGCCCGATGGGTTCAACCATCACATGCATGAACCATGTACCAGTGGTACCACATTTGAACGTTTGGACTGATGTTGTTGACGCTTCTCGGGCTTTAGAATTCTCGAAGTTGCGTCAATAGCGTACATGTCTTTCTGACTGGATTTCGGGAATCCTCGGCCAATCCGGTTTCGACCGATCATCTGAGTCACATATGTAATGCGTGAATTTTGGGGACGACTAGTCAGACTGAATGGAGGCGTGTGTCTCCGTCCTGAATACTGCACGTACTCTCAATTTACCGTAGTCAAGGCTAAGATAGATAATAGAAAGGCGACATGCTCGAAAAGGTTGGGCATTCAAAGACAGTTTGAATCGTTGGGTAGTATGACAGTTCATTTGCACGTGTACGGTACATCCTATTAACGGTACCAAGTACATGCACGCAGAACATGGCACATTTGCATAATGTCCCATTTGCCAAATGCATGAGCAGTAAAGGTTAGTTAGAAGAACAAGTACATACTGTACTAGGTACCTGGAGAGCATATCGCACCATAAATCAGATGGACTTCTTGACTTCAAGGACGGATCCATTAGCCGTTTAATGAGACTTGGTGGTACCTTCAGACATGTTCTCATTACGTGCCATGAGTGGATGGGCTTCAAAATGTTCCTCGTGTTAGAGAGAGAGAGAGAGAGAGGAAAAGGGAACAAAGTAAGAGGGCAAAAGGTCGATGGGAGAGGAGTAAGTCTGCGTACTCCTAGATTCTTAATCAATAAACGGTTGATTTGACATGTGCGCACTCGCTTATCTGACAAGAGTTTTTTGGTTAGTCACACTTGTCCAAAGTGAGATTTACCTTAACATATTCAATCATAATACAATGAGTAATAATGGGGCAGGCACATTTGAAAACCGGGGAAACCGTTTTTTTAAGTTGGCAAGGGTTCAAAAGGCGGACATTTGTCTTAGGTAAGTTTGACCACGTTTCAGACAACCGGCTACTATTAAGCTTCTAAAAGACGATTATTTTGAATTGCTAAAAAATGACCACACCTACAAAAACAGGCTATTAGAAGGAAAGATGTGAAAATAAGCAATGTTTATGTTACATTCTCCAATTATTGAATGACAAAAATGACAAATTAGAAGTACTTGATTTTTTGTCTGATTCCCCTTTTTCTGAACCCTGACTTTGCACTTTGATGAACTACGCATAAAGATCTCACGAACATTGAATATGCTCCTCTGGGCTCCCTGATTTTTGAAAATGACCTCAAGTAAGACTTCAAGAATCTTTACATTTATTTCAATTCGTCCCAAGCGTGCAATGTCAGAGTTTAAGAGTTTCTTTTCAAAAGCATTGCCAAAACGTGTCTTGTAAGGAAGAATATTCTGAAATGGATCGAACGTTAACTCAGATATCCTTGGTCAAATCACACGCAATAAGCCAAGACATGTTATCTGAAACGTCAGATTGCCTTGAGGCGTCTTATTCAGCCACAAGGTGACCTTTCCATTGCATAAATATACCATTCCCATGGTCTCATATCCATTGTTTGACATTTTTCGATGAATGAGTTCGATTAGGTCGGTACATTTGGTTCCTTTGTTACGGTATTCTTTTTTTTTCAACCTTGATTGCCGGATTGATTGCTCTTCATGAGTTTGTGGACACAAATGTGTTGGTTATTCTTGACCTCGTCGAATTGTATCCAATCAACATTCCACATTCCTAACCGAGAAGCCACATTCTTGGTGTGTCCTTGACAAACGTGGATTCTTCGCACTCTCCATCCATTTTCTAGAGTTGAAGACACTCCAAGAAGATTTCACTCCGTTCGGTGGTCGTTCCTAAGTCACGTGCTATCCACCAAAAGAATTATCATCGTGAAGAAAAAGGCACTTTGTCATTGACGCACACACCTGCCAAATGAGTAAGTGGGGAAAGAGGTGAAGAGAATGAATCTCAAGGACTACCCAAAGCCAGACGCCTGATGCACTGATTACCCTCGAAATTCCACGGTGCACGGAAATTAATCTCAAAAGCACTCAAGAAGTCTGCAATGGGATTCCACAGAAGAATTGCATTCTCTCGAGTTAATGCTTTTAAATTCAAACCAAAGTGCGCAAACCTTCACATCTCCATCCGAAGCAAGCGCTAAGGCAAAAAAAAGAATTTCAAGCTATATCCATATATTGTAATTAAACTCGGAAAAAAGCCTACACGCAATATCAATGGGACTGAATGTCGCCAACTAAGATCGTGGAAAAAACAAGATGGAAGAGTGCACCACTCAGATCTTTCATCAGATACCAAGTCCGCCCAAGGTGATTGATCCTTGATGGATCTAGGTAAGTAAACAATATATTTATATGCCATGTGTACAAGGTACCAAACAAAGACCTCGAGCCAAGAGGGTCGTAGGAAACATCTTTTGAAACGTCGTTGCCCACCCTCTGGGTTGTGGTTGTTTTTCTGTCAAAGAGGCTCTCTGATGAAACGTTTTCGATTTTTGTCCGTTCAAAGCACTTTTCTTTGTTCCAAGGTCTCCCTCCCCAATGAGCAGAGAGCTTCGAGGAGTCAATTGAGATTCTAATGGATAGCACGACATTTGCTAAACTTCTTCTGGAAATGTGAAGGAGTCATGAAGAACACTCGCATTACTTTGTACGTACCCCCTAGACTATGAATACTATGAATACTCAAGGACGGGGCAGAGACATTTGTGAGAGAGATGGCTGTAGGTACAAGTAATTACACACGCATTGCCAATTGTTTAGAACCACCTACATACTACATGACGTGT
>NC_081440.1:14199417-14231691 GCF_007210705.1 Tigriopus californicus | reverse complement strand
CCGCCCATGCCCATTCTTAGCGTCTCATCTCTTGATCTTTGCATCTCGTATTTAATTTATGATGCTTAAAAACGGCGCTCTAACTTCCTATTGCTGAGGCATTTCAGACAAATTGCATTCAGGACTTTAAACTGGGATGTTGCGAGGTTTGCTTGCTTCCCATGAGGTTCTTGGCCATGTGTTGTCTTTACACATTAGTGGTTAATCGAAGTGCTACCGAATGTACCAGCAAATTTATGCACCAAGAAAAACCTTCCCCCATAAAAATGCAGGAAATTGTCGGAACTGTTGTAGTTCTGGAATACTCGCACGTCGCGAATTTGGCATCAAGGACAGAATAAATCGTTTGTTTGCTTGTTTCGACTTGAACGTTTTGAATCTGTATTGTCTACTTTAGGTTCAATTTGCGGCCATTTGCTCCGTTCTACTTGTTTTCTCCTTCTCTTTGTAATCGACAACCAAGGTACCACCCCAAGATGGTGGGAATTGGTCGTTTCCAGCCAACAAAACCATTAAACTTAAGTGAGAGGAGAATTCTTGAATAACAACCTTTCTATTTCAACCTTTCTACGAGTGATTAGGGCTCCACGGCGTTTGCCATCTCAAGCAAATGTTTCAGCATTGTGCATTTAGAATAGCGAAAGGAAAGTGGAATCCCGTCTAGACCCAAATGGGTTCTTTCCCAAATGTTTGAGACAGGATTGACCGCATTGAACCAGGTATTTAACCTGTGTGGTGTGGATTATTTCAAGGGTTTTGTCCCTTTTCTTGTTAATGCCTGGATCTAATCAGTGGGGTCCAGAGCTCACGTCGTCCAGGGTTCAGAACATTTACAATGTTGGTAACATGAACAGGTCGGCGCTTCCGAGCAGAAAAACGGGTTTCCAAGAACCAAACGATGACTTGAGATGAGTGAACGATTCAGGAAGTGTGAGCAGAAGGCAATGGGCAAACCCAGGCCCATTCAACAATAGACAATGCCCACTAACTATCCACACACCCAGGAGTTCTAAAAAAGTCAGTCATCCGCCTATCGATCTCGTCATAAAAATATCCAAGTTCTAGGAACTTATTGATTCTCGGGTCATTCATCCACATCAAGTATGGACATTATGCACTAAACAAGATAAGAAAACCGGTTAACAATCAACTTGTGGCCGATTCGAACTAAGACGTCGAACACATGTTTTCTCCAAATCTTGCAGGAAATTGAACTGAATCACTTGGTCATCCTCAAGGGAAATGCCGAGTCTTCTTTGAAAATTGGTAAGGCTACTCTGATCAATCGGTTGACTAAGGTGGGACCGTCTCTTCAAACTTTAGAAAGAGCCGTGCCAACTCAGTCTCAGATATGATTCTATCCATAACGCTGTCCTAGTGAACACCCAAACCATTGAGCAAAGTTTGAATGATGTGTCGAGAACCCATTCAGATTATTCTCCAATGCAGGATTGAGATGGGTCCCCGTTCCAGTGCAAAGTTGTTCAGAATTCGAGAACGCTCTGGTCGCCCATCTCATTTGTAAATGGCTTCAAAACGAAATATTAAACCGGCGTCAAGGTCGAGAAAACGGTCGATGATAGCCATCAAGGCTGGTGTTGATCTTTTGGAATAAATAAGAAGCAATCTCTCTTCCACGTACTTTCGTCCTGAACGGCTAGAACGTCTAGAACGAACTTTACGTACAGGATCCAGCTAGCTGTCAGCCAAGCAACAGACAGGGTGACCTTAAGAAAGAGTCAAGCCAGTAAAACGCACCAAACAGGGACACGCTGAACCAACGGAGGGACAGATGGATGGATGAATGAAGGAATGACACTGGTTTCTAAATACTTGAAAGAAACCAGGCCTGCTCTAGGCTGACGTGCCAATGCAAAGACGACAAAGACGACCTTGCTCTTTTCCATTTTGCTGCGGAGTAATACATAGAGGGGATTGTGGAGGAGGAGGAGGAGGAGGAGGAGAAGAAGGCGTTTTGAAAAGGGGGAAATGAAAGTGTGTCTCGATCGATATCTCAGTGCCAAATGAGGTGATTCAATATAATTATGGCTTGAACGTCGTAGGGAAAGAAATTGGCACTTACTGGTTGTACTCGTGTCGGGTCATGTACTGTTCCATATGACATTTCATAAGGCAATGGAGCCAATTGCTTTCGCACATATCACACATGAACTTCATTGGTGCCGATCTGGTCTTCTCGGTTTGGAGAAAGACGGCCATCAGACACACAAGCACTAGGGATAGAGCCCTCATCTTGGCAAGTTTCTGTTTATGCAAGCTGTGCAAAAATGTTCGTCGGAAATATTGGTGGACAGTGTATTTAAATGTACTTCTGCGTGGTTTTGCGGCGGTCGATTAGATGTTGGCACTTGAAAAGCTGTTCAGCTACTGGAGAATGATCGAGCGAGGGCTCTTATTATCAAGCGTACCTGCACGATAGGATCCTTTCAAACTGGCCCGATGGGTTCAACCATCACATGCATGAACCATGTACCAGTGGTACCACATTTGAACGTTTGGACTGATGTTGTTGACGCTTCTCGGGCTTTAGAATTCTCGAAGTTGCGTCAATAGCGTACATGTCTTTCTGACTGGATTTCGGGAATCCTCGGCCAATCCGGTTTCGACCGATCATCTGAGTCACATATGTAATGCGTGAATTTTGGGGACGACTAGTCAGACTGAATGGAGGCGTGTGTCTCCGTCCTGAATACTGCACGTACTCTCAATTTACCGTAGTCAAGGCTAAGATAGATAATAGAAAGGCGACATGCTCGAAAAGGTTGGGCATTCAAAGACAGTTTGAATCGTTGGGTAGTATGACAGTTCATTTGCACGTGTACGGTACATCCTATTAACGGTACCAAGTACATGCACGCAGAACATGGCACATTTGCATAATGTCCCATTTGCCAAATGCATGAGCAGTAAAGGTTAGTTAGAAGAACAAGTACATACTGTACTAGGTACCTGGAGAGCATATCGCACCATAAATCAGATGGACTTCTTGACTTCAAGGACGGATCCATTAGCCGTTTAATGAGACTTGGTGGTACCTTCAGACATGTTCTCATTACGTGCCATGAGTGGATGGGCTTCAAAATGTTCCTCGTGTTAGAGAGAGAGAGAGAGAGAGGAAAAGGGAACAAAGTAAGAGGGCAAAAGGTCGATGGGAGAGGAGTAAGTCTGCGTACTCCTAGATTCTTAATCAATAAACGGTTGATTTGACATGTGCGCACTCGCTTATCTGACAAGAGTTTTTTGGTTAGTCACACTTGTCCAAAGTGAGATTTACCTTAACATATTCAATCATAATACAATGAGTAATAATGGGGCAGGCACATTTGAAAACCGGGGAAACCGTTTTTTTAAGTTGGCAAGGGTTCAAAAGGCGGACATTTGTCTTAGGTAAGTTTGACCACGTTTCAGACAACCGGCTACTATTAAGCTTCTAAAAGACGATTATTTTGAATTGCTAAAAAATGACCACACCTACAAAAACAGGCTATTAGAAGGAAAGATGTGAAAATAAGCAATGTTTATGTTACATTCTCCAATTATTGAATGACAAAAATGACAAATTAGAAGTACTTGATTTTTTGTCTGATTCCCCTTTTTCTGAACCCTGACTTTGCACTTTGATGAACTACGCATAAAGATCTCACGAACATTGAATATGCTCCTCTGGGCTCCCTGATTTTTGAAAATGACCTCAAGTAAGACTTCAAGAATCTTTACATTTATTTCAATTCGTCCCAAGCGTGCAATGTCAGAGTTTAAGAGTTTCTTTTCAAAAGCATTGCCAAAACGTGTCTTGTAAGGAAGAATATTCTGAAATGGATCGAACGTTAACTCAGATATCCTTGGTCAAATCACACGCAATAAGCCAAGACATGTTATCTGAAACGTCAGATTGCCTTGAGGCGTCTTATTCAGCCACAAGGTGACCTTTCCATTGCATAAATATACCATTCCCATGGTCTCATATCCATTGTTTGACATTTTTCGATGAATGAGTTCGATTAGGTCGGTACATTTGGTTCCTTTGTTACGGTATTCTTTTTTTTTCAACCTTGATTGCCGGATTGATTGCTCTTCATGAGTTTGTGGACACAAATGTGTTGGTTATTCTTGACCTCGTTGAATTGTATCCAATCAACATTCCACATTCCTAACCGAGAAGCCACATTCTTGGTGTGTCCTTGACAAACGTGGATTCTTCGCACTCTCCATCCATTTTCTAGAGTTGAAGACACTCCAAGAAGATTTCACTCCGTTCGGTGGTCGTTCCTAAGTCACGTGCTATCCACCAAAAGAATTATCATCGTGAAGAAAAAGGCACTTTGTCATTGACGCACACACCTGCCAAATGAGTAAGTGGGGAAAGAGGTGAAGAGAATGAATCTCAAGGACTACCCAAAGCCAGACGCCTGATGCACTGATTACCCTCGAAATTCCACGGTGCACGGAAATTAATCTCAAAAGCACTCAAGAAGTCTGCAATGGGATTCCACAGAAGAATTGCATTCTCTCGAGTTAATGCTTTTAAATTCAAACCAAAGTGCGCAAACCTTCACATCTCCATCCGAAGCAAGCGCTAAGGCAAAAAAAAGAATTTCAAGCTATATCCATATATTGTAATTAAACTCGGAAAAAAGCCTACACGCAATATCAATGGGACTGAATGTCGCCAACTAAGATCGTGGAAAAAACAAGATGGAAGAGTGCACCACTCAGATCTTTCATCAGATACCAAGTCCGCCCAAGGTGATTGATCCTTGATGGATCTAGGTAAGTAAACAATATATTTATATGCCATGTGTACAAGGTACCAAACAAAGACCTCGAGCCAAGAGGGTCGTAGGAAACATCTTTTGAAACGTCGTTGCCCACCCTCTGGGTTGTGGTTGTTTTTCTGTCAAAGAGGCTCTCTGATGAAACGTTTTCGATTTTTGTCCGTTCAAAGCACTTTTCTTTGTTCCAAGGTCTCCCTCCCCAATGAGCAGAGAGCTTCGAGGAGTCAATTGAGATTCTAATGGATAGCACGACATTTGCTAAACTTCTTCTGGAAATGTGAAGGAGTCATGAAGAACACTCGCATTACTTTGTACGTACCCCCTAGACTATGAATACTATGAATACTCAAGGACGGGGCAGAGACATTTGTGAGAGAGATGGCTGTAGGTACAAGTAATTACACACGCATTGCCAATTGTTTAGAACCATCTACATACTACATGATGTGTTCTCATACAGGCAAGAACAAAGAGGTCCCTTTGAGGCTTCTCTCTGGGATGTCTAGATCTTGTGTGTTGGTTGGTGTTTTAGAACACAAGCGATGCATGGGCCCGTTCCTACATATCTCGGCGTGGATCGCAAGAGATTAATTTTGCCGCGTGTCAGTAACCCCCCAAAGACTTTTTTTTGCGCTCCAGTCCAGATGAAAAGGCTCAGTGAGAGTTTGCTGAACACCAAGTTTAGGGTGGCCTCGGACAATCAATCTGAAGGAGTAAATGAGAGTCAACTCAGCACGTGGGATCTTCATTTGACTCCCGACTCTGTGGATAGTATTCTTACTTGCGTGCATAACACTTGAGCACAGCCACTGAGGCCTTAAATGAGGGCCTTGGATAGAGGCTGCATTTTTTTTCGCAAGTTGTGAAGTCAAAACTGTCGACACATACTGATGAAGAAAAAACCCCTAAAACGGTCTCAGCTCAGACTGGAACAACGTCAATGCCATTATTTCCATGGAACATGGTGCTCTATCTACAAAAAGGAGACCCAGTAGGACGACGAGGGATGGCCCCATCTGTTATCTTGCGTTTCTGAATTCTAGAGAACCCCAACGTGTTGTCGCAAGAGAGGCCTTTGTTGTGGCTTAAGGGACCTTTTTGGAATCCAAGGCAGATGCATTTTAGTGAAGGCCAGACGAAGATTGGGATCTCAGGAGGAAATATTTATGGCCTAAGATTATAATGCGAACTTGGTGGCCTTGACCAAACAAGCGAATCTAACCAGAGCAAAAAAGGCGCCTGATTGAAATTCCCATGAAGTTGGTGCAAGTTCATAAGAGATATGAAAAAAAATGAGAAAAAACCGATGGAAAGTTCATATCCATATCTATGACTGATGGACAGATGCATTCCAGTTTGGAAGAGTTTTTGTTTCATCCTTGATCATCTTTCGTTCACTCCACTGATTTCGTGACGGGATGGCTTATTTATTCATTTCAAATCTCGAGAAACGCGAAAGTGGAACTTCTCAAGCAAAAAAGCTTGACGTGAAAGAAATGAGTCTTGGAAATGACTTTAGTCTGAGATGCTATTCAACCAGAACTACCCAAGGTCTAAAACTGTATGTCTTCCAAGAAATATACACCGGAAAAAATGATTTTGCCCTAAATCACTTCGGTTGAGATGGTTTATGATGAATTTCAAATGATTTGTTTTGACTTACTGAGTAGGCGTTGTTGGAAAGATGTTGGACAAATACGTATCATTTAAAGTAACAGATGGATATTGCTAGCACTTTGTGGGCAAGATCATCATAAAGACGTCTGGATGTTGAAACAATGGCATCGTAGTTAACTGTCTCCACTGCTGTTCTTAAATCACTAACAGCCTTGGGTGCTTTTATGGGCGCAAATATTTTGGTGAATGATAGAAGTCACATCCCAATACTGCCATCAAGACAATCATTTTTCCTCTGAAAACTTGGGCGCAAATTTAAACGCTGTACTTTCAAAGAGAGGCATATCTCGTGGACTTCTAGACTGAAACCCAAAGTGTAATGGGTAATTCACATTTAGGAACTATTCTACATGCTTTGAACAACTCGATTTCCATGTATAAAAGATAATCCTGGTTTCACCATGGACATTCCCTTCAATGTACGCAAAGCAAAGAATAACTCCCACACAAAGCAAAGTTTCCGCTCAATAAGATCCATGTTCGATGTTGTGGAAGGTATGTAGGTACTCAAGTTCCTTCTCAATCGGAAGTCCAGTTTCCCAAGTTATGGCGTCCTAAAGCCACTGTAGTCCTATTGCACTCACATATTACTTTATTTGCTCCAATTCATTGAACCCTTCAAACATTGCCTGAGTCGAGGGTTCGAAAGAAGGCAAACAAATGTATGGCTTCAAAGTTTGTATGTGATCCCTAACTTGAAATGCTCTTGGGAAGCCCATTTATGTTACCTCAAATAGAGACAGAGTTGACAAACTGACGGATCCTGCCGACTGATGAATGATGGCCTTCTAATTTGATCACAGATCGTACTTTTTGACTCGCTTGCCTAACATGTTGTTTATGCACACTATTAGCGTTTGTCATTTTCATTTTAGGAAGGAAGAATCTCCATTCCTCCTCTTGTTATGAACGATTTACGTACGTGCGTGGTGGGTTAAATTTGATTAGGATATTAGTGGCAATTGAGACCACATATTGCTTGATATGTTCCCGAAGAAGGAAACACAAAAACATGCAAGTCTACCAAAAGCGCTAACGAGGAGGACACGCATAGGTCTGAATCAATATCGAAGACGGCTGATTTCTCAAACTCGTAATGAAGTTAAATGTATTTCCAAATGGCCAAGTATGAATCGTTCATTCATAAATGTCAATCAATCCCATGTTTGCTATACAGTATGGTGTGGCGTTTTAAGTTTTATGTTGCAAAATCAAAAGAGGTTAAATTTGGAAACTATCATATTGCTATTCAAAGTGTTAATTAAAATGTGATTTGAAAAGTTTGATGGAATTAGCGATAATGCGACTCTTCCAGGTTTGCACTGCAGTCATTTTGTGATCACAATCACGTCAGTTTAGAAACATTTAAAACAGACAGGCCATTTCATCTTTTTGACAAATTTCATTTTACGAAAATGGTACAGGGAAAAAGGTTAGCAGAAATCAAGGCAGTTATTCACACAAAAGTAATGTGCTTGGCGTTAGATCATATAAAACATTATGACCGTAAAGCTCATGTTCAATGACAACACTTCGATTCAAAACGAACCTCTTGAGCAATTTATTTCGGTTGATGAGACATGAAATCGTCCTTCCGTTCCACAATTCATTTAACTTGTGTGAAATATCGATAAAATTGCAAAATTTGGAAGTTATGATGCTTTCTAACAACTATGATTTTTCACATAGTTTACTACTTCGTTCGCGACAGGAAACTGGTCCTTTGAGCTAGCTTTACATCCTTGTTAAAAACGCCTAGAAGAAAACAATTGAATTTAAAATCTAGAATTTGAAATCGCTAATTCCATCAAACTTTTTTTAATCACATTTTAATTAACACTTTGAATAGCAATATGATAGCTTCCAAAATTAACTTCTTTTGATTTTGCAACATAAAACTTAAAACACCAGACCATACTGCAAAGCTAACGTGGGATTGATTGACATTTATGAATGAACGATTCATACTTCTTTCGTTCGATATCATGGAAATTTGAATTTCAACTACAGTATCTCTCGGTGCTTTTGGTAGTGTTAGATAACGCAATTTCTAGCAAGAACATTTCTAGTTGGATATGGCTAGAACTAAACCAATGTGCTTAACACGATCTGTAACAAATATGTGGTTTTTATGGAGAGAAGGGCGTCAATTTGGATTCCCAGCCCTTCATATCTAGTAAAGATATATTTCATACCTTCACTGAATGTTGTACCGTCCCAACCTCTCTAGTCTTTGCCAATTCAAGAGCTCTCCCATTCCTGCAGTGTTTTTAGTAAAACATATTTGCAATTGTTCCACTTTTTGGACATAGGTTCAACTCATTGGGGCCCAAGTAGGCGAAGTTTATTCACTTTGTGACTGAACAATCGACTTGTACAGAGTTAGTTTTGTGATACAATCTCTGGAGTGATTGAACACGTAGCTAAGTGCGCTCATAACATAACATATTCAAGCTTTAAATCACATTGTCTAGTGGTCTATTGCAAGTGGATAAATATATATTGATTTAAGTTTTAGCCCATCAAGGAACTTTTATACAAGGTTTTTTTTGTTTTGTAATAATTGAAATAGTTACTTGAAGTCTTGGCAATCAAGCGAACTCTTTTTCAGAATTGTGGGTCCCACAATGAGCCTTTATGTGCCGTCAAAAATCGCCTAGCACTAGAGTCGCAATTCTTACTGCATATGCGCCACTGTTAACATGTTAACACTTAATACCGGACAGCCAGATGTTTGAAATGTTGAAAAATGAAATTTCATTTTCAAAAACCTCTCACATGTCATTGATTAACTGTGATAAGGCAAACCTTTGTACGGAATTCAAGCTTTCGAAAGTGAGCTTGCAAATCAATCCAGATTGCCATTCAGACCTCCAACATCTTGGATCCCGCCAACGAGAATGCGAAAGTGTATTTTCCTCCAAGAATGCTTGGAGGAAAACTTCAAGCGTGATATCTGAGACTCAAAATGTCAAATTCCACCCAAAAGAAATCAGGAAGGAAGCTTCATTCCGGACGCGTTTTTTTCTGCAGTCGTGGTTGAACTTTTGATGTAGAATTTCAACGCAGTTTAGAGGAAACAGCAATTTTATGCATTGATATTCCAACGAAATGAATCAAAAGGATGTGAACGAAAATGGAAGAACCACGATCAACTCCTTCCATTTCAAGGCCAAAAAAAAGGATCTTGGGAATGTCTTCAAGTTGGAAGAATGGAACCCATTTCAAGAAGTGAAGGAAAAATGCATCAAAAGGAGAGTATTTGAAGGCGTTAAATTGAAGTCTTAACTGCAGGAAAATTCATTATCCATTTTGCCCCTTGTACTCGTACAAATACAAGTGGAGTGTTTTCACTTTCAAAAGAGTTGAACACTTCAAGGGATTTTTTGATTTGAATAGCATCCGACGTTAGCTTCTTGTTAGAGGATCGTCTGAAACAATCGTCCCAATTTTTTTGTTATCTTCGTCAGGCTCTCGAAGCCAAACCGTGATTCACATAGTCTAAAAGCATATTTTCTAAAAATAGTGAGCGGCAATTCGATTTTCTTGAAGCCAACTCGTGCGGGGCCTTTTTGCTTTTCACAAGGAAAAATAGGATAACCTTTTGGGATTGAATTTTCTCTTATCCCGCCCTCATTTTGTTCCTTGTCTTTGAGAACCAATTCCTCCGCCTTTTCGAGAGATTCATCGAATGAAAATACGTTCCTTTAAAGAGTGAGTGGAAATTCTTGGAATTGCTCCATGCAAGGACAGGAAATTGGATTAAACTCGTGATCAAGGCACGATTTCCGTGTTATTGACGACCAATGGTCTCAACAGCAAACAAAGCCTCTCGGATTAAAATTTGATCCACTTAAAAGAGGAATGAGAGAGAGACCTCTTTGATCAGGGGTTGAGACATTCTTTTCAAACTTTATTCACTCTTAGATCTTATACGTTATGTCATGTCGTCTGGCGACATGCCTCTCCAATTTGGCTTTGTTTGATGACGAAAACACGCATTTAGCACATTTCCACATGTTCCCTCGGCTGCCTCGAAGTTCCACCTTGATTTTGGGTCGAAGACGGGAAGAGGGTTCCTTTCGGTCGTGGCATTTCGGGTCGGCAGCGTATTTCTTCCATAGTTCGTGCAAATACTTGGAATCACTCAATTCAGAAGAGGCCCCCGAATCGTCTGAGAGGTGCTCACTCCCATCAGACTCGTTGGCATCGTCTACTTTTTGATCACCTGCATTTGTGTTCGCTCCGGCTGGAGATTTATGATCTTGCCTCTTGGTTTTCTCGTGTTTCCCGTACAAGAGGAGTGGCAGTTCATCCAGGCATTTTTCTTCAATATCCTGGTACACATTCAGTTCGAGGTGGCGAGCAGTATGGGCAAAGTAACAGACGTCTCTCCGCGTAGCCAAGGATGTTCTTCCGTCATAGAGAAGGTCCAAGATGTGCTGAAAAATACGGGGCTTGATGCCGAGTAGCTCCAGTTCCAAAGGGCTTTGACTTGAGTCCCTGGGGATGAGATGACGTCGGAAATAGCCCGATCCTGCCGCCAAAATCAAGCGATGCACCTCAAAAACCTTCGATTGGGGTTCCGATTGAGACGAGGAGGCCGACTGGCCTTTCTGGGCCTGGCGGCCTGCAATGGGCTGGATTTGACATTGGATCTTCAAATCCGAAAATGAGCCTCTCACTGGGGAAAAGGCCAATACGCTGGGGAAATGGAACTCCATTTGGGTTGTATTGGAAATCAACTCTTGGTTGGCTCGTGATGGGCTAAAATGGACTGTACTGGAGAAAGCCTTTGTATTCTGTCTTTATAGCATAGCATTGACCTACGTACAGTCGTGCATGTCTTAGTTACTCATGTTGAGACTTGAACAATGTTCGTACTAATCACATGCACAGGATCTAGGAATAGGGCCTCCATCGCAAGCGACCGCCTTGCGCTCTTAACTTTCAGAGCGAGGCCTGTCCAAGGCCACGTGTTTTAGGTTTCCTTGCTGAAATCGATTGGCAAGCGAACAACTGCTTCTGACGTGTTTCAACTTGCTCGATTGAAAGGATTGGCGAACAATTTACAATTTGCAGAGTTCGCTAAATGAGAATTGCCCTGAATTGGTTGCACATGTTTTTGCTTCAAGGCTGAAGATTTATCGCTATTTTGTTATTGTTTGTATGCCGTCACGCAACCTTTTGTTCTCTTGACTCTACATTTCTTATTAAAGACATTTGTGTTTTGTCGCTAAAGAGAAATGGTCGTTATGGCTATGGATTTCAAAGAAATCTGAATCCTGTTAGCTGTAGTTTTATTCAGATTTTGGATCATGCATTTGTGTATTTGATTAGGTTTCAGTCATTTATGGCCATTGAACTTAAATTGAAAGCATGCACACCCAGGAGAGGCATTATCTTGTCCGAATTGTGATTGGAACAAATTCCATGTTTTAGGAGTTTGGCATTGATAGGCCCAAGGTAACAGGGTTCTAAGACAGTTCCATTTGCCACCAGCCATGGGCTAGTCGGTGTGTTCCATGTTTCTTCACCAGGATGCACAACCTAGTGGCCAATTCCAATCAGTCATGAATTGGTTCGTACAGTGGCTCACCTGCAAGAAAAGAAAAAGTGCGCCCAATGGAAAGTGACTTACAACTAAATCTTGTTCTGGTATTGAGTTTGCGAATCGATGTAAAGTATTTTTCAAGTTTCCTGCTATATTGGCATCTTTGATTGATGTCATTCCCTTATACAGGTTGCCAATAACAGTTCCTGTCGATCAGCCACTCTACGTACAACTCACGGCAAAAATGTGCCCTTACGTGTCTGCAATGTCGGCAAATGCAGCCCACAGCCACTATGCCATAACTATTTCAAATAAGGCCATCTTCAATTCGAAAAAATATGGAATAACAATATGTCTCCAATTTCACTTTGGAGGTCGTGCTTTTTTCAAAACAAATGCTATCCATATCTGTTAAACCTTTTCCAAATACAAAGAAAAGCGACGGCCTCCAATGCGAAACCCATTTGAAAAGATCATGTTTACAAAAAAACATCCAGTAAATGTGGTTCCCAATGACTTTTTTCTGTAAATTCATAGCCAGAGGAGCCTACTTACGTCCGTCCCTAGTTTGTGGTTTGTTCCCCATAACTATAGTTTCCACGGTAACGGAGAACTCGACGACCCAGTGCAATAATTAGGCACATCATTTTGCTTAGAAAAAAATTATATTAAGAAAAAATTGAAGTTTGATGAATGAACTTACAATTTGCGGCAAAGAAATAACTTAGATTGCAATGAATACTAATAAATCTTGAAGAAAAATCAAATCATGAATTGTGTAATACCTTTCTGGGATTTAAGTTGCAGTTCGGTTCAATCAGTATGAATTCTTTTTGGCAGAATCCATTAGGCTCAATCTTTGTCCTATGTGTCGAGTTGTCCGTGGTTGAGTTTCCATAAGTATCATAAGTGTCGTTTGCTAAGTTTGATGATATACCCTATATTGTTTAATTATCAAAAACATTTTCGGTGAAAATGGAAAAGTGTATCCATTAGAATAATACAAATATTATGAGTTGAGGTTGTAACAAATTTACCTTGGTCATGAGGAGTTCAAGTATTTATTGCACGATAACAAGCTTGTCGTGTTTTGCACCCGAAGTGGCAATTTATTCCAATATGTAATAACGCAGTTTGCCAGGAAATTTTGCCCTAGATCCAATTCGATCAGGAGGACTGCCAAGTCCATTTGTATATTTCTTGTACGCTTCGTGCTTATTTTCTCATGGAGTTCCAATCTAGACAATAACAACCTTACTCAATTTGGCCTTTTTGGTCGCTTGGGTGACGATTCAATTCAAAGACTTCCTGTTCTTGGTGGTCTTGGCACGTAGAGAGAGAGAGACGCATTTCCACCTTAGATTAGCACTGTTATGTAAGTGTTGCAATCCTCCTGCCAAACAGGCATTTGAATTATTTCAGCATTCCAGAGATCATAATAATCCAATGTTTAGAAGCACATCCCGCAGAGAAATCTGTCTCTTAATGAATCACAGAATTGTACCTCGTAAATCGGATTTTCTAGCCTCGAGAAGACCAACATTATGCGACATAGTTTAGAGCATTGACTTTTCTAAGGCCTAGCTGGCATAAATCAAAAGTGAAAGGAAGCTCTCAAATTGAGCATGAGGAAATAAAACCATCGATTCGTGTAAATGCATCGAGTCGTGTTATTTTTTCCTCTCCTTGGCAAGCGTACGTCGAGCAAAATAGAACTTTATTTCTTCCTTCTTGTTTACAGATCAACGGTCATACACTAAAAGTAAATGAATGGCTCTCCATTTTAGTTGAAAGGTACATTAAATGACGACATTTGAACATCACAGCGGGGATTGGAACACAAGGGCAATGCAGAGATGTTCCAAACGTACTTGAAGGTGGTGTTTGGGGTGCACTTCACTCAACAAAGTCTGACTTTTTCTATTAGGGGACTCAGCGGAACGAAAGTCTTCAGGGATCTAACATTTATGCCATAACAAACAGCTCTTCCATTCCAATGAACGGGGGGACGTTCCTATTTAACAAACGACACTAGGATTGGCAGACATTTGAATAGAGCGTTGTTGTTGTACGTACGTAGTTCTAAGCTAAGTTCTGAGCATTGAGAAAGAGCGAACAGAAGGATTTCACCTAATCTGAAATTCCCAGGGCCAGATTTGCATTTTGAACGGTTTTCGCGTCAATCAAGTTCAATAGCCTTGCCCTGAACAAAGGTACCAATGTGGTCGTTCCATGAATTGCGGAAATGAAAGTCCCGCCCATTCTCACCACTCACTCATGTCACAACAATTGTGTGCAATTCATACGTAGTGTATACATTTGTGTCATTTACATTGGTCATGATTGGCGAGATCTAAACCGGGACCCAAGCACGATAAAGCAAGATTGAATTGGTTTCAAATAAAGGCGTCTCTTGGAATTCAATGGGATCTTAAGTTATGTATTGCTATAAATTGCCTCAAGACGAGGCATATAACTCGGCCATTCGGCCACAAATATGTAGACACGGAGTTTTACAGAAAGAGAGGATGGCTGCTAAACAGTACAATCTTGGGATTATGATGGGAACCAACTTGAAACCCAGGCCTGCTGTGACTACTACATTTTTCGTCAGCTTGGACTCACATGTTATGCTAAAAGAATCACACGACAAGTCGTGAAATAAAAATGCGCCTTCGCAATTGAGAGCAGATATCGTACACATGCCTCTTGAGGTTGGCTCTTGGCTGTGTCCGCAATCAATATTTGAAAGCTGATCCGTCTCTTTCACTTTAGCGACCAACGCATCGGATGCAGTCCAATCCACAGAAAACCCTCCTTTGTCCTCCCGCTGCTCTTTGGATGAACCCGATGCATACGACACGATAGCACAGTACATACATACATGTGTACATACGTACGTCCGTAGTGGTAGTCGTAGTAGTAGGAGGAGGAGTCGGAGTAGTGGTGGCACACTCACTAGGTCGAGATGTTCTGTTACGCTGTACATGGCCGTTGGTTGCATGGACCCTGCATCAAATCTCGATGCAGAGGCATTGGCATTGGGCTGCATCATCCTTGGAATATATCCTCCCTAGCTTCTTCTTCTATCATTGGTGACCGAATACCAGAGCCACAAAGACCTCGCCATGATGCAGTTCGCTTTTCTCTTCACAAATATTGTTCAGGGGACATGACTTTTTTTCAAGCGAGCTGGAGGTGTTTTGGAAGCACTTCCCACTGATGGAACCGATCCTGAGAGGAATTCTAAAGATACCAGAGCCAGAACACTTCTGTTCCACCGAACTCTCGAGTAGACAAGGCTGATGAATGATGTTGATGTGTGGGTATTGACAAGGAAACAGGGCATGCATCCTGGTCCAGCAGTTCTGGACGCAGAATGGTTAATTTGCTGGCTCTCTTTGTCGGGTTCAGCGCATGCAAGTCATTCATTACGAGTCTCTGAATGTTGCTTGCTGACTGGCTGGCTTGCTTGCTTGCTTGCTTGGCATGTTGTGAAACTACACTACAGGTGTTGCTTTGGCTGTCACGTCATCATGGTCCAATTGGGGATTAGCTTGGGTCTCGACCTCTCCAGATTCATTGACCACCACTTTGGTGGGCGTCTTACTCACCACCGGAGTCGACTCCTTGGGTTGAGCTGTCACTTCGATATTGGCAGAGGTTCCATTCTTCTGTTGAGGCGGTTTCTTCGCATGACCAGCCTTTCGACCATGTGGCATGACGTCGCCCATCTGGTATCCATTTTGAAGCACCCCGTGAGGTCCGCTGGGCCGGATGCAGGTAATGACCGCCCAGAAGCCTCGACGAAAGGGCTCCGAGAGCCACGCGTACAAGATGGGGTTGACGCACGAGTTGCTGTAGGCCAGGATGTGGGAAATGATCTGCATGGTGACCGTGACCGGATTGTTCGGGTAGATCTTCATGCCTCTCATAATGAGGATGACGTGAATCGGGAGCCAGGAGAGTGCGAATATGATCACCACCACCAATACCATCTTGATGACGCGCTTCTTGTTCTTGATGCTCTCGGCGGAGGCACGCCCTCCGGGTGCTTGATTCCAGAGGCGATGCAGCATCACAGAGTACAATCCACAGATGAGGAGCAATGGTAAGAGGTAGGCCGTGGCGAAGAACGAGATCTGCAAGTAAGAAAGGACCAAACTGGGTAGTTGAGAACGAGAACCCCTTTTTAGTCATGATATTTTGGGACGTAATGCCATTTATCATGTAAGTCGTTCCATTTCAACATGGTTTAGCAGCCCCGGCAAAGCCATTCTGCCTAATAGTTCCGAGCTTGATTGTGAAACCAACCTCGACTTTCGGTGGAATTTAATAGCCGAGCTTGTTGCATTCATAACTGTTTCCTCGTTTGCAAATTGTCAGGCATGCAAATGACAGCCTTCCATGACGAAAAAGAGGACAGGAAGAAGACCTGTAGGAGGATTCTTCCCTCTTTTTTGCCAACCACTAATCGCGTTTCCCGTCCTTACTTATGCGCGCTTGCAAATGACACAAAACATATTGGCTTTCACTGAAAGGCTTCAAACTTTGGAGACGAAGTGAAAACTTTGGCCCATTCTCATTAAATGTTATCGCAAAGGATAACAAAGTTTTATCCATTGTACATTTATTTGAGGCCCGAGTTATTCCCACTTATCGCTACCCTAACCACCTCCGAATGTGGTTAACAGGAAAGTACAGTAAAAAAAGGTTCGTTTTTAGGCAAACGAGTTGACTTTGCAAGGAGGTTCAGGAAAACCCAGCTGTTTCGTATGAGGCATATTACACTACCAGCAAAAAAAGAACAGACGTTGTGCAGAATAGTAATAGAATGAATAAACAGGTCGTGAGCTCACTTCCACCAATAGTACGATTCCCCCCAAAAGCTATGATTTGCAGGGTTGGATTAACATTTTATTCCTAAAAAAAGGGAACTTTTCGACTATCACATCTTGGCATCCGGAAAAGCCAATATTAGGAGGAGCAGGTGGTCTAAATTGAGTTCGATTGTTCACTTTGGAGTTGACTTGAATCTGTTCTTCGTTACTTTGGCAGCTCAAAAGTCATTTACCAAATGATTGAGCACCACATCGAAAACCGTAATACTTTTGCCAAGAGAACGAATGAACCATATAATCAAGTTTCAATAATCCATGCCAGACTTCAAACTTAACTGAAGTTCAGTGATTCGAATCCAAAAAAATCCAAGAAGCAAGTCGTGCAACTCCAAGCAACAAAATCCAGCTCTATGAAGAAAAACTCGTTTGCCGGATTAAAAAAAGGGCAGGAAAGATCTATTCTTTTTTATTCCAAGACCACAGAGACTAGAAGTTTCCTCTGAATGGAGGTCACAGAAATTAAAATGAAAGAGATAAATTTTCATGTGAGGAGATGGCGAGAAAGTGTGCTTTACTTTTCGTGCAAGACATTATCTCGCTCAAGCGCTCATTCAGTAGAAACATGAAGATGATAAGTCCGAGAACGTTTAGAACAAAAACATTTGGCCCAATTTTTGATCGAAATTGAGGCTGTCACTCAAAAACCACCAGTCTATCAATAATAAGGACTTCTTTCCCACTCTTGTACTTCATAACTTGATTGAATTATGACACATTGCTCACTTAACGCAATTGGTTTGTTAACTTAAATGGAAATGACTAGGAACGGGCAAATTGTGTAAAAAACATTTTTGTCATTAAAGACTACTTTTTTTACACATTTGCACTATTCACCTTTATTTGCACCTTTTTGCTGTTATTTTGCACTTTACTTTGCACATTTGGCATAAACCTAGATATCAATGTTGCCGATCTATTCTGGAAAAAGAAAAATAATCAAGGGGAAGCATTCCTTGACCTAATTCAAAGAAAGTTATGTCAAATAGGTCGAAAATTGAGGCAAAATTCGTTTTTTAACAAGAAGCTTCTTAAGAAGTACTGCTTTGAAAAATATAGTTAAAGTTCCCCCCTTTTTCGATTTTATTTGCACCTTTTGTAACACCTTTTTGCCTTTTTGCACCTTTTTGCCCCAAAAAGGCTTTGCTGTTTTGCACAATTTGCCCGTCCGTAGAAATGACACATTTCTCTGTACATTACCTCACAATACCTCATTCAGCTTGTTGGACAATCTGGCTTGACGTTTGAACATCTGCGGCACCTCAACCCAAAGATTTGTCTGTCAGTTTTGATAGGTACAATTTTCAGCTGACACCGCTTAGTGATCAAAATTATAATAAAACACGAAAACAAAGAAATTGCCCTGTCTAAAATTAGACCATAGTTTGTTTATTTGAGGAAGCCAAAGCTGAAAGTGAAGGTCTCGACACCGCCAATCAAGCCCATCATCACAAGATATGTTTAACGGGGACCTCTGTCTCGGAGTAAAACATTGGTCTAACCTTTCACTACAACCACTATCTTTGAAATTTCCTTTCCAAGGCGGGATCCGAACCCACACTTTTCTTTCTATGATGGCGTATGTTAGCCCACTCGGCTATTTGGATTTTCAATGTGAGCATATTTGAGATGGCAGTTACCTAGGGGATTTCCCCTTGATATTAGGCAAAAAGTTGTGGCGCCATCTGTTCGTAAGAAATGGCATTGAGTGACCTTCAATGTTCAAAAATTAGCGTCGAACAGTTTAAGAGGCTTTTGGCCATAGTTTCTGGTCTTTGAGGGGTCAATTGACTTTGAAACTCGATGGTCGTAAGTTAAATCATAATAAGGTTGTGAGAGCGTAACAAAGATCAACTCTCTGATAAGGTATTGCCTTCAAAATTATTTACGCTCTAATTTCTCCGATATTTCCCCTTGCTTTGTCGCCGTCTAATCGAGATTGTTCGAGAATCCGATCAAAGTATTGAGTTTGTTGCACAAATTCCATCTGTATTAGGCTGAGATATTGGACCAACTTGCATTTGTGCAATGTTCAAGTGCTCATTTTTTACTTCTTACTGTGATATTTCTAAAAGAAAAGAAATTGTCAATGCATGATATGATTGTTCCAAAAGAACAAGGAACCAATTCCAATATCCAAAAGAATACTTTTGTATAGAAATACTTTGATAGTTAATGCTGACAATTTTCCCTCTTATTTATAATGAGCATTAACATCCATCTTGATCCCTATGATAAAATTTGAAAAGAAAAGACGAATTCCAAATACTTTGTGCACTGGCCATTGAAGCTCACTTAATTGACAGGTCCAATAATTTGGTTTGTGCCTGTAAATGTACGGTTTGTTTGTCTTCCTTCCTTCCTGAATTCTGATACGACAAAGGATTGCATGCATGCATCATCATCATCATAAACCGCGATAGGACTATCACTATGCGCCGAATTCGCTTTTCCTGTCGGATTGTTTTACCACTGCCAAATCACTTTGACAGGGATCATTGCGCCTAATCCTAACAATGTTTCTAATCTATGTGTGTCAGGACTGCCTCCAACAACAAGGGAGAAGCCCTAATGCCCGACAAATCCCCCCCCCCCATGTCATAAGACTTTGGCACACTTGCATTGGTCCAGTTGTATCTCCTAAAGTGCGCTCATTTTAGCAACCAGACTCAGGATAGGAGTACGGTAATGTGTATCAAGATTAATTTCACCCATTCCATATGTGCCTTGCACGGGAGATTCTGGCCAAAGAGCTGCACTATTAGATATTCAAGTATTCTCGAGATGCATATCATGACAATGGATGATGCACTTCGTCCACTTGCCCTGTATGCACTTTAAATGTGAGCTAGTTACCGAATTAGCTCCGTAAACATCTTCAAGACCCACCCAAAGTCACCCGGGATTGCGGACTCGCTGACGGAAGCCCAAAAATGAGGTTACTTCTAAGGCCACGAGGTTTCCAATTTCCGAGTCCGCGTGGAGCACCAATTAGGATTAACCAATGCCATCAAGTGAAGTCTTAGGAGTCACTTTGAATCGAAACGTTATGGCTCTGTGCCTTGGGGGTCAGTTTCTTTTGGCAAAAGAAGCCGTTTGATGAATCCAGGCGCTACTGCACAAAAATACTGCGCAAGCCAAATATGGTGTTGACTAAACTGTGGTAGCTCTGATTTTATGGCCTTTCTTACAATTGCACAACTGAGCTATTACTGGTTCGTGTCTGAGCATTTCTTGTATCTTAATTTTTGGTATTTATACTGAATGGTGGGTGGCCAGAGTTTTGGGTGCATTGGTAGGCAATATCTTTTTCACGAGCTTCCGAAATAGAATTAATAAAAACAGAACGGCCCTCTTGGAGAGGCTGATCGGAAAATAGGCTGATCGGAAAATATTTCCGAGGAGGCAATTCCGAGAGAATTCCACCATTTGTGCCCAAATGCACCACATTGGCATCCTTGAATAGCCTGCCAAATGTTCCTGGGATGTGGAACGTATATTTCTTGCCATAATCCAAACAAGCCGCTCGGGAGTTTGCATAAGTGCGTGAGGGTCAGCCTCACCGACATCTTGGCAACCCTGGTCGTTTGTTTCAAAATTGTTTTAAATCTTGGCAAAACCTCGCCGAGGGATAAAGATCGCATTATACTAAAGCATTGGAAGGGAGGCCAAGAATACCAACACTGACAAGCAATAACTATGAAATGGTTCTCATTCCTTGGGATACATTTCTTAAGCCAAAACCAGGAATGCCGTCGAACACGAGGCCTTGAAACTGGTCCATGTTAAAATTGTGAGGATCTGCGGTATCCCTCATTTACGACTTCTCAAGAATTTGACCAAAAGATAGGTAAGGCTGTGAAAAAAAAGTAGAGCTGCAATGGAGTGGAATCCTTAGGGACTTGTCGAGCTCACAGAGTCCATAAACTTGCAAGTGGGCGAACAACATCATCATCCCAGGGTATTGGATTGGATTTTTCAAGGAAAGTACTTCCAAAATCGGCAGTATTGTGAGATTCGCATTTCTTTCGTCCACAAACTTTCTGGGACGTACACTACCAGAAAGTTCTCCGCCTTTTCTTCAGATGAGAGAGAAATATAGCCGAAACCCCCACTACACCTTTGTCAGCTCAAAAGACCCTTTGAACCGTGTCCGAACGTTCCAAAAGGACCTTTTTATGTCATGCTTGGAAACTAAAAGGTGGGAGAGCCTCCTCTGACAAAAAAATGGAACTTGACGAATTAATTTCGACTGCAACAGGAAATGCCGAAATCCTGGTAAATCTGAAAGGAGCCACTAACATGATAGCCTAAATAACCTGGCAAGTGTTGTTCTTCTGGGCAAATAATCACTTGTGATGTCCAGGGTGACGGAAAAGGGTATTGCGGAAGTCTTAGGCAAGGGTGCTTAAAACCACGCTGTTGTTGTCACTTGTGTCGAATGTTATAGCGGCTGTAATCGCTCTCGAACGGCGGAAAGTTCAGATATGGGACAACTTTTCCGGGATTCGCTTCCATTCAATTTCCATTGTGTAGCTCTCCTCCCACTCGTGCCTTCAGAGTGGCTCCTCGAATCAGGGGCTTAAGTCATAAAAAAGGAGCTCCAAGTAATCTCTTCTTGACCACGACACAAGAACCTACCATCCTTTTTCGGTATTTTTAGAGGAGAGTGAGAGAGAACGAGGGCGAGATTTTTCTTCTCTGTCAAGATGGAAGTCATGGAAAATCTTTTGTGGCTCAAATGTCGGGCAATAAAGGAAAAAGGCCGCCTATTGTTGGCTCGGTCTAGGAATAAGTAAAGAAGATCGGGCATAGATTTGTTGGAGCTTAAGTCTGTCGATCAATGCCTTTTGTCGGATGGCACAGTCCCACAGTCACGATGTCGACTCAGCACCATTACCTTCAGCAGAACCGGTCCACCACAATGGCATGTGGTAATTGCACTCGTATTGGGTGCCTGGCTTGCTAATGAATGCTGCTTTCAGTCACTTGGCGGATCCGGGTCTTTTTGAACTCTTTGGAGACAATGTCACGGAGAGAGTGAATAACACATTAAACCAACTAATGGGCCTGTGGTCGACGGGGCCCAAAAGACCCCCTGCACAAACAGATCTCGATCCACTTATTCTTTGGATGGCTCCCAAAAGCTTTCATGATCATTACAGTTTTGTTTGAGTAATGGGATCTTCGGAAGGATTAAGGGCAGTAAACTTAGAAATGCCACGAGTTTCTTTCTGAGGAAAATGGTACCGAGGCCTTGGGGGCGTCCAAATCATATTGTTAAAAAGGACTTAAGCAATGTTCCACCGAAACATTATGATTATGATGGCCTTGCTCGTATTATTTGGCTGTTGCGTTTCATCTTTGCTTTAAACCTTCTCAACTATAAACAACTTGAAATGGGCTGTCTTGAAGAGAGTTCGTTGTAAAACTCAGACTTCTTGGAGAAGTCTTGAGCATTAGCTTGACAACTCAAGATGTGGCTCTTTATTGTAAAGCTGTGCTCAGTCGAGTTTGACGTCAGTTAGAGAAGAACAAGAGGCTCTTTGAATAGAGAGTATATGTAGTTTCTTGGAAACTGAGATGACTGGCGCACACAACGCAAATATCCCTCTTCCACAACATTCTATTGATCTGAACTGAAACAAGCTGAAACAAAATGCTTTTGATCTTACCTGGAACGTCAACAAGTTCCACCTGTAACCATCCGAGAGAAAGGGGATGGTCCTCTCGTTGAGGAACATGCAGTACGCGTTGGCAATCCCATCGTTGATGACTCCATGGGCGAAGAGGAGTGGGACGCAGGCCATGACGGTGACGACCCACGTGACTGCAATGACTAGCTTACAATTGGTCTCGGTGCGCCAGGTCATGGATTCGATGGGGAACACCACAGCCAAGAAGCGATCCAGGGACATGAACACCAACGTGTAGATCCCCACATAAGCAGTTTGTATGATGAGAAACTGGAACAATTTGCACCTGAAAGGAATATAAATGAATTGATGTTTTGTGACTTTTTAACGGCCGACGAAATGGCCACGAAAGAGGAAACTTGAAACTTTTAACAAAGGCACGCCTTTGGCTCAAGAGCATTACAGTGACAATGGAGAGGAAAAAGTTTCTCCCCAATCTTTTCATCTGAAGCTCATTTGCTGGTAATGATCCTCGTTGGTCCATGTCCTATTCCCATCTAAACGAAAGGATCACGTTCGTTCAAGGCAAAAAGAGGAAAGGCACCGTGAAAGTTTTCCTTTCAAGCTCTTCCTTGCTCTCTTTATTTCTGGGTAAAATACGTTTTCTACCCGAGTCACAAGGTTCCGAGGTCGTTGTTCAATTTGAGTGCCAGGTGATATATGTCGCCAATTCTGAGGCTGGGAAACAATTTTGAATAGATCCACTGCCATTAAAGCACTTGGATGTTCCCGAGGCCAAAAAAGGAGCCAGCAATATTCGAATGAGTTTGTTGGGAGCGAGGCGAATGTCGTTTTTCAATTTAGCAGATTGTTCCACGCTCCCAAATTCCAGACGTGCATGTCAAGGGTTGACGACTTCAAGACGGTGTTAAAAAGGCAATGGCAGTTTCAGATAAAAAGGGATGTCCAAAATGGATGCTACTACCTTTTCGGGTTAGACAAACACTTTGACTGCCTGCATTATCCGTATCCTTCTTGATCCTGAGTAAATTGTTAGATTTGAGGCACACTTTAGGACGTATTAAAAGCCAAGATTTGTTTTCATCCAAAATAAGTCCATGGGTTCACATTTTCCCAGAAAAGCTTGGCATGAGGATTTCCAAGTATTCAGCTAAACATATTCAACAGAAACCCTCTGGTGTCATCATGTCAGAGGTAAGAAAACCCCTGGTCAAGTCTGGAACCCTCGGAATTCAAGGAGGAAAATGTCCCCTGTTATTCTCAAAGCTAGGAACATTCCCCAAATGGGTTGCTCCACCTGTCAACGCCCAGCCAAAGAGTCAGTTGATTTTATGGGCGAAATGTGCTCGTATCAAACAAACTACAAAGCCACTATGCTCATATAACACAACTTGCTAAAAAAAAAACTAACGTTCCAGCACCGGAGGGCGGTGTTTTGGGAACATCTTTCTTGTTCCGTGAAATCGACAAATGGCACACAAAGAAAAACTTGTCTCGGGCTCATTTCTCACACGCCATATTGGAACGGCACCCTGTAGATCCTTTCTACGATGACACCACCATGAGGCCCTTCACAGAAAGATTCTGTCATTTGAACCGACGCTTAGGGTTGTCCTTTGCCTGGACCCACGAGACTCTAGGCACACTCGTTGTGGTACAATAGTTGCTGTTATGGTGATTGGAAAAAAATGCTTTACTCTACATGCACTTGAGTGCAAGGAGCAAGAAGAATGGTGTATCTTCTTAAGAAATGGTTGAGCGGACAACCGAGTCCTTTAGGAAGTACACAGAGCATTCCACAAGCAGTTTTAAAGCATTCCTTGAAGGCGCCATTTTATTCTTAGGTATGGCATGCCATTGTGTGGCAGAGTGTAGGAAATCCTAGAAATTGTAAACAAAGTGAAAAATGGCCTCCATCTCCTTCTTCATCCATTCTCTTGTTCTCTAGTGTTCTCTAGTTCACCGATGAGGAGCTCTCTTGTGGAGAACGGAAAGGGTGTCACCTACCGGATCGAGAGATCCTAGTGTAAAGATAGGGCAAATATGTACCCCGTTAGAAATTTTGTCGTTAAACCCCCATATAGAAGGCAAAGTGATTAGTCATTTTCGTCATTTTGACATCTTAGGGAAGAATTTGATTTGTTATCTTTTTTTATCAATAGAGCGACGTAACTTAACTTTCAGAGGTATGCCCTGAAAATGTGACAAGGGTTGAAAAATGGCATCAATCACTCAAAAATGCAAACTGCTTAGCACTGCACTTTTAGTAAGTTCTGCGTTATTGCCTCAAGCGCTGAGATTGTATTTTCAAGTACTGGTCTGGCCTATGTTCTGTCTTTAGACGTTGAGGTCTTCCCGATGCACTTGAATGATCAGGCTTACAAAGGTCGTCAAAGTAACCAGAAAGCGGAAACGTACCTTTCATGTTGAAAAAGTGGTGATCAAAATTTATGCTGCGCATCTCGTGCTCTCAAGATTCATTAAGTAAAGTTCTCTTCAAACTTTCATCAAGTGAAGTAAGCTCATATATGTGATGGCATGTTGTCAGTCTTTTTTAAAGCCTCTGTTAAGTGACCTTTCTTGGTTTTGCACAAACACATTTTCGAAGATTTTTATTTTTGTCACCTTTCAAAGGAGCGTTCCGTTGCTTATGTAGACTTTAGTCCTAATCTAATTCAAATGTTGGATGGACACCTTCTTTACGGCACTGAGTCCCTGAATATACGAAATAACTCGAGTCTTACGACTCATCTCAAACACTCTTTACAACCTTCAAACAGCCTTTTTGGACGGCTTGTAAGCACGGTCCTATTCGCATTGTCTTGTTTCCGTGGAGGGTCAAGTAGAAAAGAAGTAGGGCTACATTTAAAACTTTGTCTCACTTTCTAAACAATCGATCACGACAATTAAGAGGCTTGTATTTCTTATGTCAAGAATTGTGCAATATTGCAAGAACCTGGAGATTGCGTGCAAAAGCTAAAAATACTTCTTTTGAGAAGCGCCTGCAAGCGGCTTTACATCTTTTCTCTCAGGCTTGGATTCTCTAGATTTTACGCAGTATGTATATTGTCAAAAAGTAATTATTTGGCCGACACTCTGAATATGGGAGTGTGGTTTTGTATAAGCAGTTTCATTATCCTGGCTCAAATTTCGGAGACATGACAAGCGAGAAAGAACCAACCAACCAATTTTGCACATAAAACTGTTTTCATTCAATATGACCATGTCCATATTTCGCTTTTGCGGGGCGTGGTTTTTCTCCTTGACTTTTGAAGTTTTGAAGTAAAAACCTCATGGAGTTTTGACTTTGAATATTGCATTAACTGAAGGCAATCCAATCAAGCAGATTCTTTCCATGAACAATGTTTGATTCCATGCAATGCAATTATTTGTCATACTTCGAAACTCGTTCATACAATGCACTTATTTTCGGCAATAGTGTATCAAGATTTATTGACGTGTTTACTTGCATTGCTGTTGCTAAGAAGTAACAGCACGCGTGCATGTAAATCAGTTTGAACGACAATATATTCCACTAATGTTCAAACATTTATAGCCAAAAAAGTATGCACAAGTGTTCAGCTGGAGAAATAGTTTCTTTAACAACATAAATTAAAGAAAATGATTGCCAAATTTAAAATTAATAAAAAAAATGCCACTTAATTGGTTTGTTTTGGAAATCTTCAAATAGAGTCAATCTAATGAGGGTAATTGACATGCAATAAATTCTTGTCATTTGTGAAAGTCTTTTCTTCGGGCTTGCAAATCGCTGAATCGGAAGTATTTCTAGCTTTTAGTTGCAACCTTAGGTGCTTATTTTGAAATAGTTCCCGACTCGCTCACTCAACATTCCGTTTCTTGTCCCAATGTGCTTTTTTCAACCCTCTATAAAAGATCAAAAGATAAATTTAAAAAAAAAAGATTATCAGATAAAAGCTGGCTTTTTCGCCAGCATAGAAGTCTCCATGGTTTGATTTCGTTTTTCTTCGCTATGGATGGCTTGGTTCCAATCTTCTTCAGAGGGCGCGAGTACTTTGGAGCTTATAGCGAACTTTGGTGAAATGCCTTTGAAGATCCTACCCTCTCTTTTTTAACTTATGCAGGCTTTTCCAATTTCGATCAAGTGCGCCAGAGAAGTTCTTATCGAGTCGTTCAATCGCTCTAGTATCAAAGTCCATTCACTAGTTCTGGTTTGGCAAGATGCACCAGGTCGAAACATTTGTTCCTTGGGCGGCAATGCATCAGCGCACTCAAACAAGTTCTCATTCCCAGGACCCCAATATAAAGAAAGATGGGATCCAGGCAGAGTCCTCTTCATTCTGAAGGCACCTAATGTCCCCCCTCGATTGTATTGTACGACGAAATGAGGCCTCCTGTCAGCGATCGCTGATGATAAACGAGGTGTACGAGGCTACAAATTATTTTGTCATCCAAAGCTCGAGCCAAAATCAAGTGAACGAAAGTGTCTGGCTCTCAAAACGATGTGGAGCACGAAAACGAGGAATACGTTCGTCAGCTCCCACCCCTCATGTAAAGCAATCACATCACTCGAATGCATTAAAAGTTTTGTCGTTTCGGGCTGCCACGTAACAGGAATGGAACAGGAACAAACGAATACACGAATGAAGGCCGACCGAGCTCTGACACGGACTTGGATGGCCATGAAGACTGGGAGCATGACTTTTCCCCCTCTGTTTCGCATCTGTGCCCTTGATTCTTCTCCAGTCATTCATAGTAGGGATCTCTTTCGAATAAATGTCGCTATAATTGATGCACAGAAGCACAGACGGAGTTACTAATATTGTTATATATTATGCCGTGAAGTAGTGCTTTGGTCAAGAAATGTTTTCTATGAGTTGTAAGAAACTGCATAGAGCGAGGAATACAGAGGGGGAAGACAGACCATCATCATTCTCACTCCATCCATTGGCTTCAGACAAGCTTGGGCATTTTGCAGCTGAATCTGGTTCAAAGGTGCAATGTTTGGGAAGTTTTTGTGTTTGTTTTCAAACCTTTGACAAAAGACTTGCATAGCTCATTACTCATAGCACACGTCATTGTTACATGCGAGAGATTGAATGCTTGCTGTTCATATATGTACATACGTACATAGAATATGCACCTCTCATCCAAAGACTTGTCACATGAAAGAGAAAACACGTCACAAGCATCAGGGTAGAAAAAGAGCCTCATAAGTGGTGCACTTTCCCAATGGAATGGAACAATATTGATATTTACAAAATATGTGGTTGCCACCACGAGAGACCGACTTGAAATGCAATCCTAGTGTAAGGTAACGTAATGCATCTTCCATATCGTCGTGGTGTACGTATGCAGCTCGATAGCTCTTCAAAGTCGAGTTCGGGACCTCGTTCAAACTTGATTCAAAGTCGTCCTAAAAGGGTCTTTGATGGTACTTGCAATTAAAACTGTCGGTTTATTGCCTTGCCTGTTCACCGACGACGCCAATGCCAGGCAGGATGTGTTTCCATCTCTCCCCATTTTTTTGAAAGACAAAGAGAATCTGATAGGTCTCCGACGTTTCAGATTCCAATGGGATGAAAGGCTCTCTCTAGGGGATATCTCAATGTCAGTGAGAGCGGAAAAAAACCATCTCACTCGAAACGTTTGAACTTGGGCTCGTTTCAGTGCACATAAAAACGCCGGTTGAATGGCACTTCATCGTGGGATCGTTTGGCCTCTTTCTCCACTTGAAATATGACAGTCTCTCAACGACCTGAATTTTGCCATTAGGCCGAGAGATAATAATGCGTACTCGTTGTTACGAAAGAGATTCGTCGATGGTTGGTTTGCCTTTCGAGAGCGTGCTTGCTCGCTCTTGTCGTCACTCTTCTTGAGGACTGATTCAATGACTTGGAACCAGTCACACCGGAAGAGCAAATCCATGTTCCCTCCAAATGGAAGATCCTCGTTCAATATGACCTTTAATGATATTCATGATAACTGCCAACTGAGCCATCACGATGAAAGCGATTGCATTTGAGGCAATTCGCCGAAAAGAGAATTGTCCTCATGCATCACCTTGATCCCATCAAGACTATTTTTTATGATTGAGATCAGAATGGAAAGCATATTCATAATGGCTTTTGGCAGAGTTCAGAATGAGCTTGCAGATGAAGTTTTCCTACCCCCCCCCAAAAAAACTGACAACGACGTCATTCTCTGGCTCTCTTGATTTTTCTATTGCAGACGAGGAGTGTTGATTGCGCTCGAGATGCTCAAGTCATTATTAGAATCCGAAAAGTCAGGTGGAAACAGCTTGACTTTGGAGCACAAAAGAAAAGTTGAAGAACAGCAGACGTCATGATTTACGGTAGGACTTTTTTTTAACCCAAGGATCTGGCCTGAGCCCAGGCCTTTAGGCCTTCCTCCCTGGGCCTGAAGTAATTCATTATTCTTTCTTTCTCTCCCTCCCTCCCTCCTGCCCTCCTTCCTTCCCTTCCATTCACAGCTCGTCAGTGAACTCCTTTGTTGATTCAATTCACGTTTCTGTTTTGGAGAGAGAAAAATGTCACCGTCAATCCTCTTGTAGTAGTAGGGCCCGGCCATAAATGAATTTTTCCACCCGTCTCCCCAGTCTCGAGCGCACAATAATCAAGGAGAATCTCCTTCTCTCTCTCTCTCTCTGCATCTATCTATGTACTGCGCACGAATTCCCGCTCTGTTGTGATAATCCAGAATGACGAGACGTAATTGAAATCTGGCCTCTCGTAAAGACGAGAGCACTTTCGCTTCAACGAACAAAAGAGGCCTCTCCAAAGGGCCTCTTGCTCTTGCTCTCTTTAAACCGTACGTCCGTGCGAAATTACGACCTTGCAGGATGTTTCAATTGCCCTCTGACCATTTTTTCACTAATGACCTTTTCTCTTTGTGGACTGTTGGACCGATCTTTACTAAGTGAATATAGGGCACAAACTTGGAGCCAATCCCGAAAATTGATGTTCCACTCGCTCACTCACTCGCTCGCTCGCTCACTCATTCATCATGATTGCTTACCAAATATCTCCGAAGGGAAAGCTGTGTGGCAGGGCGTATCCTGTGGCCGTGAAGGGCACGCAAAACACGATGAAAAGAAGGTCGGCCACAGCCAAATTCAAAATAAGTAGGTTCGTGGTGTTCCTCATTTGCTTGTTGAAGGTCACCACCAAAACCACGAGCAAATTGCCGAAGAAGCCCACCAAAATGACGACAGATAGGAATATGGGTGCAATGATAGCGACCATTTGTTCCAAATCAGCCGTGCTCGCCGCCATGGCCGCCATTTTTTCATCCTCCAAAGAAGACAGGTAATCATCCACGGAGTCATTCGTGAACGACGAGTAGCTCGAATTGGCCATCTTGTCTGCCACCCAAAAACAAGCTCACTTTCCTTAAGACAGATGGAAGTGGGTTCGCTTGATGACGATGACAACTCGATTGGATTACGCTAGAGGAAAGGAAATGGATCGCCCTGAGTTGGGAGGCGGATAGTCTTGATGAAAAAACCTAGGCAATGACGATCGAGACTAGATTTGGAACGGTGAATTTGAGCTCGATCTTCAGCTTCAATCCACTGGATCAAACGAACAGACCGAATCGCATTCCGTCTTCAATTTTTTTCACGTTCTTTTGGCCTTGGTATGCGAGGCACCCGATGGATTGGCCAAGCCTTTAGTACGGTACGTACGTTGGTTTGAATTTCACTAGTATTCTCGGGTTTGAAACCGCAGACTAATAGCAGCTCGGATGGAGAGGCTGATAGGAAAGGAATGGATCGTTCAATGAAGGAAGCTCCTTCTTCCAAATTGTCTAGTGGGTCACCAAAGGGGGGATACAAATTGGTTTTCGTTTGATGGATGAGTCTATTCGACTCCCTTCTTGGGTGTTCTCGCTTTCGCTTAGAATGAGGGCTTTAGGCCTTAGGCTCGATCACTGTTCGGCTCATCGCCATTGTGGTTCGAGGTTGAAGCCGTAGGCCTTTTGACTCCTCGGGGCATCCAAATCCAAATCAAATTGTTCGACAACGTGGTAATGAATGGCGAGACGATAGACCCATCTTTCAGACTCTTGAATCCAAAGTGATGCATGGCACGGTTCCACTTTATGAGCTCTCCTTTTCTCTCTCTCTCTCTCTCTCTCTTCTTCCTCTCACACTTCTGGGACTGGATCGAATGGAGCTAGTCGATCGAGGTTGTGGCTCTCCCAGGGACAATAAAGAACACTGAGGTGGGCCTTGATTTTAGTTGTTATTGCGTGGTTCGCTTAATGTCTTTGACCTTTGCCTTGAAGAGTTGACAAGCCAATCCAGGACTTGTTTTGGGGGAAAAAGCCCCAAAAGCCAAGTCCAGTCACCAATGAGATCAGCAATGGCGACCTTTTTTCACGGTCCCACGATGACAACAGCGGCAAAAGGAAGTAAAATCTGAGGACCCCCTTGATTTATCTGCTCAAGGAGAGATCTCCTGTAATGGCCATACCATACTCCTGCCGTACTGCAATCTCGTTCGATGGACGGACGCTCGGAAAGTGAGACCGGGAGTGGTTTTGCGCCACATACTACACATACTACGAGGCCCTGAAGACCGGTTAGGCTTTTCCACTTGAGCTTCAATAGGACACAGGAAACGGTAGAAGACGTTGGAGTGCCCTTTGCACTGTTTGCACAGGTTTTTAAGAGTAACTTGATATTGGATCTTCAGTGGTCCATTGGTCCAATCCTCGATGGCACACACGCGCTTGCCTGAATTGGAAGAAAATAAATAGATTAGAATGTTGCTTCAGCGTCGAATGTGCAATTGTTGCGAAACGTGGGCTTCGAAATTGAGTTAGCACATGGCATATGAACTTGGCCCGTCCAAGGCCAAACTCGGCTTGACGTGAGTGAAGGATTATCCTTTGCCTAAGAACAACGCTTTAATGAGGTTGCACATACTTAAACACCTTTTCCATCTCAGTGCATTTGGCCCTCTTGGACTTATTAATCTGTTCGTGCAACTAATTGCTCTCCGGCATTTCGACATTTCGACGATGATGGCCGTACAACGTGGTGCCTTTGTTGCTCCTTAAAGCCAAACTAATGGCGCCAAAAAACACACAAGTAAACATGAAGCCTTGGAAAGCGACCTTCCAACCGAATGGCCAACTTCGGGCCAAGCACCCCCCCCCCTTTTCTGTTCGCTGCATTTGAAAATGCTTAGCTTCTAAATTTATCGGATTCGGAGTTTCAATGAGTTCGAGACAGAAATAAAGGCAAAGAGACCTTGAGAAAGCGCGAAGAGGCAATTTTAATATTCAATGGGACTTGAGCTGAGTGGATCTGGTCCATTGTTCACTTTGAATGATGACAGCGACGGCTTTGGAACACTACCGCTTAAAGAGACTGACAGTTATTCACGTAATGTTAGACTCTCGGAAAGCTNATTGGGACCGAAACGACGTCCACTCTCGTTACGATATTCGCTGATATGTTATGAGTAGGTAAATGTTCTATGGCCAATAGACCGTTGAAACCTTTACATCTCTCTTCAAATCAGAGAGAGTAATAAACTAATTTATGAACCTTAAACGATATCAGTATATTGATGTGAATTTTTTTCGGTAAGGCAGATCTCGCTCTCATTTGTCGCAAATAGAAATGATTTATTCTCAAATTTTGAGGTAGGAAACCACACTCGCGAAAGCAAAATTCAAAC
>NC_081440.1:14199068-14199381 GCF_007210705.1 Tigriopus californicus | reverse complement strand
TTTGTTCCCTACTGAGGTATCTTCTCTATGAAAGTTGTGGGTGAGGCTATTCTAATTCAAAATTTTAGAGTGAAGATCTTTAATTGAACCGTCGTTCAAAATCCAGATGTGGCAATCCAGTCAAAATACGCTTTTCTATATGCATACTTTGTTTGGTATCTATCTTAAAGTATTACATTATACCCCAAAAACGTGCAGGTCTGCTCTGGTACCAGTAAGTACCAGATCTGCCAATAATGTCAGTGGTGAAATTTGGCACTTCACACGTGTCTTAACGCAGCTGGTCCATCTGCATTACAATGAATGCAGGGCC
>NC_081440.1:14198413-14199032 GCF_007210705.1 Tigriopus californicus | reverse complement strand
AATATGTCCAGGAGGAAAAATGTATATGCATATAACTAAGTTTGTTGAATTCAGTGCGAATTGGCATAACTTCGAATAACTGGGCAGAAATGCATGGACAATTCGACAAGTTCTGGAACAGTTTCCCGGGGAGAGAAAGTTTCGGAATGCAATAATGAATGGTTCGATAAGAACAGTGACTATTTATGTGAGGTGTCTCAAAGAGAGTGGAATAACATTCATTTTCATAATTCAAACAAATAATCATGTTTTGCATTCCTTCCCTTCTACAATGCAGCCTTCAGATTAAATTTATTTAGAGGTCTACCAATCTGATATTGATTTCAGACAAGAATGAAATACATCAATTTCACTTTTTGTCAGACAAAAGTTTCCCTATCACTCTGGATCACTAAGAGGATCACCATGATGGCATGGTTTAAATTGTGTGATAAATTCCGGCTCAGTCCTGCTTTATTTCAATCTTTCAACTTATTCTTATTCTTTTTGCGACAAATTTGTAATTTGACTATTGGTATAGATACAAGTATACATGATGACATTTGTTCCCTACTGAGGTATCTTCTCTATGAAAGTTGTGGGTGAGGCTATTCTAATTCAAAATTTTAGAGTGAAGATC
>NC_081440.1:14170358-14198377 GCF_007210705.1 Tigriopus californicus | reverse complement strand
GTACCAGATCTGCCAATAATGTCAGTGGTGAAATTTGGCACTTCACACGTGTCTTAACGCAGCTGGTCCATCTGCATTACAATGAATGCAGGGTCAGCTTTGTAGAATCGCAAGAAACTTTGCAACCTTTTACGTCATACAGAAGGCAATATAACTCGTGCATTTTCTCTACCATTCCTCCTCTTAAGAATGAATTAACTAGTAGAGTACTTAATCCAGATTTGGGTGCATAAAGGCCAATAGATCAAGTACCAATGAAAACTGCGCTTGCAGTAGTACACTTGTGTAAATGCAATTGCAAAGTTTGGTGGCGGTTTTTCTTGAATGATCCGCGACACGACTTAAAAATTCAGAATCCCAAATGTCCTTGACATTCTAAGGAAGCGATACAATCTCATATGACAAAGTTATTTAAAATCTTACCACAGAATACCTATATGCAAAACTCTGTTTACGATTCGCTAACAAGCGGTAGAGCGCTCAAATATTCCCCCCGGGACCCGTTTTTTATTATTAGCTCTTAAAAAAAACTCGAAAATTGTCATTCGAGGTCCGGTACACCATCCAATGGACTTGTGGAACACTCTGTTCGGAAAACCCACAACCAAACAAGTGAAATTGGTTGGTTGGTTCGACGAGAGGATGTTGAATTTCCGCAACTAGTCCTGAAATATGATAAGGGTGCCGAAATGCGAGCTCGTGTCATAAACGTTGAGGTGGAAGAGAGTTTTTGTGCCCAACCAACCATGTTCCCAAAATGGAAGGCTGTAAAACCAGGCCTCGCTTTATTACCTCTCCACAATGATTTGGAACGTTTTCACGATCAAACAATTCAGTTCTTATGAGGTAAACGATTGTAAAAAATGATGTCCCTCCCACTATCGCAAATCATTGACTCGCATGGAAGCCTCACAACCGAACTTATTTGTTTGAGTGCGGAGCAACAGACTCGACAGCCATTTCTGTGACATTTTGCACAGGGACCGTGCCATTTGTGAATACTGTGAGTGAGCTGAACAGAATGCATTATGCTCATGATGTTCAAGCTCGCAATCCATTATATTCAGGACGGACAAGGAAATCGAGCCGTGAGCTTTCAGCTTTGTTTCGGTTAGCTCGTAATTCATGGGATCAACTCGGCTCTTTCTCCGGGGAACTTTTCCTTTTCCACTTGACCAGATCGATTTTGCATTGTCCGTGTTACTCCTGCTCTTCGTTTTTTTACTCTCCCTTATGAGGTAACCGCTGGTGCATTCCCGGCCAAGTTCCGCTGACAAAGGCTAATTTCATTCCCTCACCCATTCCTGGCAATCAATCACATTACACCCGCTTGATTCACCTCACAACCGGATATTTGTTTTTTTTGTGTGTTCCCACTCTTGCGCCCGAGAATCGCATTTTTGACCACGTCGACAGTGCATTATTACGACGGGAGTCTCTGGATCTCTCGTTCCTGGGACGAGAATGATACCTTGAATTGGATTTGCGATCCATTGGGTTAGGTATCAATCCCGTAAAGATGGGAGCCAAAAACATTTGGGACCGAAACGACGTCCACTCTCGTTACGATATTCGCTGATATGTTATGAGTAGGTAAATGTTCTATGGCCAATAGACCGTTGAAACCTTTAACCTTTGACGTGATCGGAGTCAACAATTCAGGTTCCTTAATGGCAAAAGGCAGAGGAGTTAGCTTCATTAAGCTTGCTTTTACCGGTATGATAACCCTTGGCTTGAAGCCAGCGATTGTTTCTTTTACATCTCTCTTCAAATCAGAGAGAGTAATAAACTAATTTATGAACCTTAAACGATATCAGTATATTGATGTGAATTTTTTTTCGGTAAGGCAGATCTCGCTCTCATTTGTCGCAAATAGAAATGATTTATTCTCAAATTTTGAGGTAGGAAACTACACTCGCGAAAGCAAAATTCAAACAAGTTTTGAACTTCACAACGACGTTTGACAAATCACTACCATAATTAGATTAAACTTCCAGAAACCCCCTAATGTAGTATTGACCAAAATCACTCTCATTCGAGAACAATAAGTCACAAACGAGCCTTCTGATTGGGCAGGAGGCCAAAAAAGAAAGTGAGAAAGCAAAATATTACAATTATCATTAAGGAGAATCAAACAAGAAATACTAGAGGAAAAACGATGTTCTTTCAAACTTTTCATTAATTGAACGTTTGTTCCTTCGCAATCGAGCATTGAATGCATGCTCAATACGATGTTTTGCCGATATGCTCTCTGAACTCCTTCAGAACAATGCATTTTCTGTCCATTCGGCACTGCAGAATCGGTACTAGATAATTAGATGGTATTTTGGTTGGGATGATGCGCCCATTTTGGCATTTTATTGGTCAAATGTTTTAATTTCCTCTTTTTATCTGAGGTCAAGCCTCATCAATCATGAGCCTTGTCCCTAAAGGGCTCAAATTATGATTGGGATGAACGTACAGTATTTGTAATGTAATATTCTTATTAGGTCTTTTTCTTTCCTATGACATGATCCCAAATGACGACGCACTTGAGCAAAAGAAGGTGGATTACATATTCCAAGAGATCCGAAGTCAGATCCTCCGGGAAAAGCAGCTCTTCGCTTGGTCCTATATACTTCGAATAATCAGGAAATGGAATGAATAATGGCTCAAAGAAATTGATGTGGAGACTTTCAAAGGTGGCCTGGCCATTCAAAACTCTGCCAACATTACGGAATTAGTGACTATCGCTCTTCCAATCGAGTCGGAACTTGGGACCGCCATTGCGTAAGCTCTGAAAACGGGTAAGAGGCCCTTCCACGAAAGTTGAGGGATGACTGATATCTCTTCCTCTGATCCGGTAGAGTGAGCTTCTACAAGATCTCCTAGCCTCCACTGGCCTCCATCGGCCTCAAGCGACATTTTTCGTTCGCCATGATGTTCCATCCGTGGAACATTGAAAGGCATTGACATAAGGAACCATATGGTGGTCGTTCTCAGGTTCGGGTCAGGATCATTTGTTTGAGGCGTCAATGCGGAGAAAAGTGGCTGCAATGGCGGAGTCGTCTTCCTGGCACCAATGATCGTTTGAGGGTGAAGGCAATTTATTTATGTATGCATTCTATCTGGCGAGAGAGGCACGTGAACGAACAAGGAAGCGCAGAAGATGGACTTTTTTATTCTCTTGAGCTGTTCTTCTTGGGGCTCTTGGGGCTGGATCAGAGCACGGAGGGACGAGTAAATGAGTGAATGAGTGAATAAAGGTCTGGGGAAACCCACTTAGACTCGGTACGGAAGAGGAGCCATTTACTTGATGGTAGCCCATACACATGAACCGCTATCAACCATTAATATCCAGTTGCTTGCTTGGGCAACCAAGTAGACTCCATCAGAATCAGCTGGAACGAAACAATGGACCCAAACCAACAACAGACTTTCGGGTTAATCGACCAATCGCAGTTTGCTACAAACAAAGGATTCTGGAACTCAACCAAGCCACGAGCTCGTTATTATTTGTTCCTTTTGGAGACGAAGGGGCCCCTTTTCTCGGTACATTCAATCAAACCAATAGAAAAAGAAGGGCCATCCATATGTCCATCAACGCAAACAAGGGGACGGTGAGTTGGATAATGCGACTGTCACATCCACTTTTCAGGGAGAATCTCCCTCCCCACTTGGCCTTAGAAACCAACATAAATGACCTTAGTGGACTGGCCAAAGTACATCGAGAATGTGTTGGACGTGTACTTGGTCTTATTTTGCTCTCTTGAAGTTGCGAAGACCTCAGATGCTTGACACAATGAGTGTTTGTGTGGCCAGGCCATTGTCATCTCAGGTCGAAGTAAAAAAGAGCCTTTACCCACATACAAAGGCCACCAACGCCATTTACTTTGACGGTTTAGAAGCCATTCCCTGTTACGTGCCCCTATTATAGTCCCTGGGACAACCATATGGTCCTAGAGCCAATGTCAGTTCCCTTTGATATGTGGAAATAACATGTTCATCTAATACATTCTTGTTTTGTTTTTACTTTGGCCAAACAAGAGTACCGTATACACATATATATTTTTATATTCTCTTTGTATCAAGGCATTGGTAAACAAGTAAGTCAATTGGACATGACAAGGATGGGGTATCTTTCACAGACTCATGGGCTTACTTGAGCGTAACTTATGGTCAGAATACAACATCCGATTATGAGCGTGCAGTGGACTACAAATTAATAACGGAAACCCAAGGAACCCCCAAATAACGTGATAGCGCTTGATGCAACACCAATAACTAAGACTTCTACGCGCTAGATTATCGAATAGATCACGATTGGATCTTTGGGTTCTATTGGACCCAAGTTCGCATATCAACTGCAGTTCGATTCGAGGCCTTTCAAGCTTTCATTGGGGACCCGATCCACGTTATGGGTAGTAATAGCCCTTCAAAACCATGTGGTTTTTCTTTGTTGAAAGGTGTGTCATCGGCATGAAAAATACAGTGTGTCAGTGATATCCATTTCTTCCCAACAGTGTTGAAAATGTGCGAGCATCCCGAACCTTAAGTGGTTCTGACATTGGGACCACATTTGAAATTACCCCTCTTTCCTTCTTGCTTATCGCTCAAGGGGCTTCCTTGAGCTCAGAGAGCATTGACTGAGTGGAGAAACGGACGCTTGAAACGAAGATGGGTGCATCAGTTCATGTCCAAAGATTCGGGTCTTATAAGTGAATTCGAGCAAGTGTTGATCCCAGGATGGTTCCCAGATGTGATACACAGGGTCCATTTATCGTCAGTCAAGGTGAAATCTGGGAAAATAAAGACCATCGTCCATCTATGCCTCTTGTGTCTTTCTATGACACCTCTCCTGACTATCAATTCGGAGGGACAGCGGACACTTGAACAAAAAGATCAACCGAGGAGAAAGATCTCGTTTTCACATTTGATGGCACATCTTCTTCCTCCTTCTTTCTCTCTTTCCATCTCCTCCTGCCACTAAGATGTTGTTGTTTTTTGCACTAGGAGCATGGGAAACTGGCTATAACGGTCAATGCCCATACCCAATACAATACAGAGTGTACGTAGGTATGTAGGGTTGCTGCTATTGCCTCAGGTCTCGGGGGAAGTGTTCCAAATAAAGGCCATTTATCTTCACTTTTATTAAATCACCTTTTACTACCTTGGGAAAACTTTGCTTCTCACGCCCAACGACTCTCAGGTTCCAATTATGAGCACCTGCTTCTGAAAGCCTCAGGGAACTGAATTAAATAGACGATTAGACACGAGACAGAACGACTGACCTGGATTTACGAGAAGAAATAACTGTGGGGTATTCTTGGAATGGGAAAAGACGCCCTTGATCAAAGAAGATCGTTAGACCTTGTGGACAAGGTTGATCAATAAAGGGCCCCAGTCCCGAAAAAAATATCGACCCGTGCCAATTTCGAGGTGACCAGATGGCTAAGAAAACAGATTCATCTGGTACTAATAGGTACTTTTTTTGTAGGAAAGTTGTATTGATCGTCGATCAAGGGTTCGTGAGAAGAGGTAATTCGTTTAGCTGATAACAGACTGAGGAAATGATAACATCGAGACTAATAGGAGATACTCGTCTCAATACAAACATTGCTCCTTTATAGCCTTGAAACACGGCCTCATGCTCTACATACATACAGTTAACCACGTATGGTTGGAGAGTAATCAAAGACAGTACAAACCAAGGTGATTGATCTCTCTTCTACATTCTATCAAAGAGCCTCTTATGAGGCAATGGATTCTTGGAATGAATGACCTCTGATCTCGAGGGCAAGCATCAAAAATTTCCTTACGCCATAATGTGGATGGGTTTCCGTACAAATCCCGTGGATAAAGTGTGAGCGAAAGAAAGTAGAAAGAACCCAAGATCAAACAATCGAAACGTATCATACAGAGCACGTTGAACATTTGGAGGATGTTTATCCACTTCATGAAGCTCATTTGAACCCGTTAATGGATTCTGGGGCTTAGAGTCTTTTTAATTGAGGGATCGTTTCTTCAAATAGACATCCTCTCAATCACTCATTAGCCACAGGTATCAGGAAAATTCCATTTCCAGTCTCAACAATAAGGGCAACATTGCCGCACCGGGAAGATCAATTATTACTTGAGCAAAAATTAGAAAGAATAGAAAGTATGAGTATTTAAGTGAAAAATCAAACATTTCCATGATGAGGGGTGTGATATAATGAAACAAATGAGCTTTTCAAATGATTTTCATATTAATTCTTCAAAACCATCTCTTGATTTGACAACTGATTTGCTTCTTCCACAAATTTGAAAAATATAATTATGGAATTATTAACGGTACGACAGTCCCCACGAAATATTCAAAGAACGCTTTTGAAAAGCACGTTAATTACTCATCCTGATATTTCTTTCCAAAAATCGTGTTATCAGTAATGTGCTAAGTGGAAACGAAACACAATATCTTGAAAAGCCGCTCCTTCAAAAACTTTCCTCAAATGTCCATAAAGTGAATTGCACCGTATCTCAGACTCCACTTCAATGCTTAATATAAGAAAGCTATCTCATTATAGCTTAACATTGTATTGAACACAATTGACCAACACATTCCCAAAGAGGGTCATATCAAATTTCCGGGTCCAAATGTGGTTCCACGTTGGAGGTCAATTTGCCACTNTTGTATTGAACACAATTGACCAACACATTCCCAAAGAGGGTCATATCAAATTTCCGGGTCCAAATGTGGTTCCACGTTGGAGGTCAATTTGCCACTCGGCAAGAAATGCCCTGACCGCCAAAGGATATTGTTTTCCAAATGTAAACCATACGGAGAGGAAATGAAGCTATTGCGGTGTTGGTGGCTCATTTGTTCAACAACAAATCCACGAATATTACTACCTTCAGTGAGCCAAGGTGGCCTAGTAACTAACAAGGCTTTCCACAACTTGTCAGGAACTGCAGTTCAAATCGTGTTGAAATGCTGATTGATGGACCTGGAAAAGTCTCAGGTCCACTCAATCGGTCCAAAACAGAGGCCGGTTCTTTGCACTACGATTCATCTACTCTCCACCCAAGCCCTATTTTCGGAAGCATGAATGGACACTTTTCAAGTGGGCGTATTGCCCATATGCAGTGAGATAATGACGTGTTTGAATTCGGTATAATCATTCGCCTCTAGCGTAGCACATGTATATAATTAAGGAGCTGGGAGTGCTCAAATGAATATAGACGTCATACTTACCTCTACCTCCAAGGGTAGAGTGTGTTCTATTCAAGTTCAACTGAAGGTACTGGAGTAATTTCGAGTGATACATTGGCTTCGTTGTACTCCTTTGTCATAAAGGACCGCTTTTTAAGCTTTAGAGCACAAACTCCCCGTCACCCTAAGACAACTTCCACTCGAGTAGATTCTGGCCCTTGAAAACGTGGATAGTCCCTGATTGATCAAATTTGAACAAACCAACTGGACAACTCAATCAGTGTGGCCTAAACCGAATTATGTTCCCCTCCAGTGGCCATGAAGACGCCCATTTCTTGGGGCCGAGTGCTGACCTCATCGGAAACCTGACTACGACGAAGGTCATCAAGCTCCGTTGTTCATCTTAACTATGTGCACTTCAGCTGCTCACTCGCAGAAGTGTTTTTCAAGTGTTCCTCAATCATGGAACATGGGTCAAAAAAAAAAAAAATCTTAAAAGGAAAAAACACGACGTTGATTTGGGAAATAGTCTTCTACCAAACAAGAAAAGTAAGGTTGGACAGGACTCCAGTGATCATGTTCCTCGTTAGGTTCCACCCACAATGGGTCTGGTCTGTTTTCTCGCCAAGGCCAGGACCGTGGAGCAAATCTTTATAATGTACCAAAAGATACGAAAATGAGTGTGATATACGATGGGAACTCGACTGGTTTGGCCGTGCATGAGGCTGGGTTGTTTTTCAATTTGGCATGCCCCATATTGGATTTAAGGCCACGTGTCCTTGAGCGTTGGAAAGGCTGTCCCCAGTTTGGAACTTGTTATTGGCGTCGTTGGCCTTATTTGCACAAGTTGGTGGGGGGATTTACATGGATTTAGGCACGTTCCCTCGTGCCAACCAAAACTAACAATGGGTTATATCCTGCGAACCTGGGGTGATAAATCAAATCCGGGGAAGGCCAACACGAAACGGCACCAGGATCACTCATCTGAACCTTTCCCACCCTCACTTATTTACCCGCTAATGAGTGCATCGGTGGATCAAGATTAGCCGTCAGCACACCTCCGGAACCATTTTTTTCCAGATGCCATCTGATAATGGGGCTTTATCGCGGAGCTAAAGCGCAGAGCAAAAAGTCAGCGAATGAACGGAGGTCGGAAAATGCATTGTTTACCGTGCAGGTGAGAGCGGCTCGATTTTGGTCCGTTTAGTAGGCCTTGGAAGGGATGGGCGAAAAAATTCATCCTTTGTTTTCGAGGATAGATTTAAGAGCTCTTCGGGCGCTGGCACACCATTAAATGTGGTAGTAATTCTTGTTGAATTTTTGACATATTTTCGTGCGAGCCAAATTCCATGACGAAAATAAATGGGAACCTGTGATTGTATTTGCTTCGTTTCCTTTTGGCTCAGGTCTGATCCAAATAGAGGAAAATAAAGAGAAAATGTGCCAAATCGAAACAGGTTCAACCATACGCATAATATGCCAGGAATTCGAAAGTTATTTCCATGGAAAAACAACATTGACTGTTTCGTTCCTCACTCGAATGAACATGATTAAACGTGAAACGTTGAATGATCAAAGTCTTGTTCAGTTGATTTTACATGCTTTCTTTCGTTGATCGCAGAAATTTCCGACATGATCAGAGCATCAGTTAAACCTTTTTAAGCTAAGGACATCGTGTATAAAGGTAAATAAGTCTCTTGTCTTCTATGAACTTTTGTCAAAGCATGAAGCCCTAGGCTATTTCTCATCATCACCAAATGAAACTAAAACTGATGCAAATTGACCACAACCAATGTAAAACTTCATTGGGCATTTATTGTCCAATTCCCTGCAAAAAAACCAAAAAAACTTTAATTGCACTATTGGTCAATATTTTGTTCCCTATCTTCCCAGAAGCTTCCTTCAGTATCACTCAAGGTGTTTTTGAACGGGTCTTTGCCAAAATTTAGATCCTTTGCTCAGTCTTCTGCATTTGATGAACTCCAAGACTTCGAGACGCAGACTTTGCTCCCTTCCTTCACTCACATCCTTCCAAGGCCAAAGAGAACAACGCTTGAGATGACGTATGCTAAGCAGAACAGACCCTCAACATCCAATCTTCTCGAAATAGCGTGGAGGCAAAATTTCCCAAATTTGACAAACCATTCCGCCCTAATGAATATCAAAATCTGAGCGTTATCCCGCTCTTGAAGTATCACCATCCCTTCTTTCGTGTCTCGCCAGCCAAGATTGAGAAACAGTACCCTTTGTGGTATGTGTTTATTTGCTTAGGCCACTCCTTGCTTGGTCCGTCTGCTTGTCTGTCTATTCATCCAGAAGGCCGGTACTCAATTACTCCTACTGATATTGTGTTGGCTTAAGGACAAGGACCACTTCTCATGCATGGCCTTCGTTGGTAGTGTTGGTGGTGGTGTTGGTGTTGGTGTTTGTGCTGAGGGTGAGGGTCATGTTTGCTGTTTATTCATGCCCCTTGAACACTAGCTTGCATCCAAGTTTCTCAAGAGGCACGAAAGATCAACCCGAAATGCGCTTTCAGAACCTCCTAACACTGTGGGTGGTTAAAAGAGTGGTGGTCCAAAAGACTCTCACATACGTACTCACACTCTTGGGAGAACTTCAAAGCATACCTCCTCTTAGGCAATTGGTTTGGTAGCTTGACCTGTCGGATGATAGAAGTTTTGCTTATGCGACTTCGAGAACCAAGTCTCCGGCTTTCCGTAGCAAATTGAAGTGGCCTCGAAAACTTTTGATTTCGACGTGTGACAGCCATATTTGCTGTCACTTTTGGATGTGGTTCTGCGGTATTGTGCAACAATCCTATCCGCCTTTCTCCCTTTTCTAAGTTCCAACACTTCAAACCAATGAGAATGGGATGTGACCGAGAGTGTTTTTTGGGCAACCTTGGATGTTGGATCGATGGGTCGGATCCAATTGATGGTTAGCCTTCCTCAGAGCGACTGACAGACTTGCAAGTGCATTCGGATGCGTTCGTTCTCTCTTGGGTTTGTAGCCTTCGTTAGTTAAGGCGAGGGAATGCCAAATGGAGGGTGTTTGCGAACGATCCGAGCACGATGCATTGCAAAAGTAATTGTATAATTGCCAATATAGGGTCTGAGAAAAAAAAATAATGAAGGAAAGATATTTTCGCCTCTCTGCTTTGGTATGTGCATCTCCATTTCCTGGCCCTCGCCAGGAAGTTTATGAGATCATAATGTCCTCGGCAAAATCTCATTGCAACCTTTGGAATAAGCCCTGGAGCGATGCAGCATTGTTCAGGGACCTTTTGGATCAAGACTAAGGCGATCTCGTCAAATGCATCTCGGAGGCTTCATCAACCAGTCATTCTCTCGACTTCAACTACGACAAAATCGTTCAGACTCGCAAATGCAGGTATGACGCAGACCTTATTTTTTGTGCTACGGAAGCGAAAAGGAAGTGAAAGGGGAAATCGAGTTCCAGTTACTGGAGGCCAATGGAAACTTGATTTGGAACGACGGCTCATATTTCATAAGGTTCTGAGTTTTGACTGATGATTTGCTTTACCTTTAGCAAAACTTGGAGAAAGAGATGATGACGATAAGAATGGGCCAGGGAGCATTCCTGAGTTCCAGGCCATTACCTCATCTCCGGAAAGCTTGACTATGAAATGAAGATTAATGCATTTTTGAACGACCTGTGAAAGAGAGGTAAAAACTTTCGCAGGTGCCTAATTCCTTTTCAAAAAAAAGCCTTCAAAGGAAAACAGTGTAGTTACAGTTCTGGGTACTCAATGGTGAAGTTTGGAACCTCGCGAGATTCATTGCCTCACTTGGCCAGGTGGGACACTTTTGTCAACAGGGATTAATGGAACATGGAAAGAGAGTCTCATTTGATTTCAAGTAAGTTTAAGCTGGCAAATCAAAGGCCACCTTTAATCAATCAAGCAAGGGGCTGGATTTCACGATTCCAATGGCTTCCCTTATCTTCTATGTTAATACAAATATGGTGTATGAGGAAACTGATAGAGCTTGTGCCCAGAGTCATGTTTTTCCATATATTCATGATGTAAGGCCGAGACTGACTCATCATAAACCAAGGCTGATGACTCTTATCATTGCTTTAATAAGCTAATTGTAGCTCCTGGTAGGGTTTTCAAGATTTCAACTTGCCGTCTCGCAAAACATTTCAAAGGAAATTCCAAATCGGGCAACCTTTGTCAACTGGGGCGCAAGGTTGCGGGCCTTGTGCGGCCAACGGACGGTACCCACAGATCGTCCGTTCACATTTTCGAATAAGTTGTGTCAAACCCCTCCTCAGGTTGATTTTCCTCCTGCGGGTGAAGATTAGGGTCTACAAGTTTCTTTCAGAACCTCATGGTAGGACAACACCGAGTTTGCTACTACGCTATGTCACCTCCTATTTAAAGGTTGACTATCGACGACGGGAGTTGAACTTACGCCATCTGGCAGAAGCTTTTGTTAGCCTTGACTCTTTGACCAATTAACTACTCTAACTCCTTAAATGGCTCGAGCTTTACAATATATTGCGACGGAAATCACTTGATAATTTTCAATTCACTTTTTTTTCTTGACCCCTTGAAATGTGGTTACCCTGTTTCCAAATTAATGTGCCTTTTTTCATGTCCGGTTGGATACCCTGAAGAATCAGTTCAGTTCAGCAAGTCATTAAAAGACAACAACGAAGGATGTATAGATTTCCTCTGCTACACGAAATATGGGTTGCGTTTTACACTTTAAAGGGGGCTTTGTGAGTTAGCCTTTACCAAATTTAGGGCCGGTTGGGCCGATTCCTGTTTATTGAATGCGTTTGAGCTTTTTTGGCTAATTATATCAAAATATGATGTATCGTAAGTGACCTAGCTCACGTAATGTCAGGAAAATGAATAGCATTCATGGCATGTAAAGAGTAGTTTTTCAGCAATCAACTGTACCTCTTCCCCATTTCATTTGCGTTGTCTGACGTTGGAAATAAGGATCCCTATAGAAGCCAGTACTGCTGTGAAGAACACAGTCTTTCAATATCGTAGAAGCAATGACATCCATTTGTTTCTATTAAGATCGAGTTAGTGGGGTTTCCAAAAACTAGTTCCCGTAGTCGCACCACATGATTTTGAGAAAATGAGTGATCAAATTAAAGTTAATATTTGGCCAAAATGTCGTAACCGGATGAAGAGTCTGTGCCTTTGTTTATTATAAACAGATGTCACCAAGACATATAATGATCAGATTCTCAGGATGACTGGTTTCTTTCCACTGAGTCAAATTGCCACATTCTCTCGAACGTCGGCTGTTGTGAAGCAATCATACGTTTCGGGTTGTTTTCTTCATCAATTCAAATATTTGAACTATTTTGGCATTTGTTCAATGTGCTCAAGTGCACCAAAAAATAGATCGTTGATGTTGCTTCAAATATTTTTTGACTACCAACATCATGCCAAACAACAACTTTGGTTCCTCTCCAACATTTGTCATTTTTGACCCAATTTTGTGACTTCAGATAGATTGGATTCCTCTTGGATGCGAGTATTTGGGTCTTTTTAATGGCCGAATTAACTTCCTAAAATATCGGAAGATTCCACGAGCGCCTGGGACACGACCTTTTAGTACCTACATCTTTGCCAAGTAATAAACCTGATGAAGCCTAAATCCAAATACAACTCAAAATGACGTGAAAACTGACAACATCTCATGTTTGCTATTACGTGGATAGGTTTAAACGGATCCTTCATGTTTCTTGTGCCTCTCTCAGAGAAATAGCCAAAACTAAGTACCTTATTGGGTAGGGAAGGTCTTCAATTCCTCCTCTTCTTGGAAAATGAAAAAAAAGAATTGATATGTAAGCATGGGTAAGTTGGGCATATTGTACTAATATGAGTCTTACGCTACATGAAAAATCGTTTGCATTTTAACCGCCAGAGTGCGCCTTTTTCCGGCTTTGCGAGGTACCCTCGTGGATAAACGAGATAAATTGTTTCACACGTTCATGTGTACATCTTGCATGATTTGCAAAGCATTATTGTCAATCAGCGTTCACGATAATTCAGTAGGTTGATAACTGCTCCTTGTTTTTGCTACATCAAATATGAGGATTTAACAATTAAGCCCTGACCGCCTTCTCTCTCCTAAGATTTGGACCTCAGACAGACCAGACGCATAAAGTAAGCCCCCTTATTAGATTTTCTTTCAAAGAAAGGAAGGAACATAGTGAACTCTGCACTCTTATTAGGGGAAGATTGGAGAGGAGATCCCTCTGCTTCATCTTTGAGTAGTTCTTTATTGAAGCCTTCGGGCCACTCATGCAACCCTCTCAACGAGGAGAATTCCTTTGAGTGCAGCAAGATTTTTGAGGGCCAATTCTCAGATTCCTTGCCTCATTGGGCTTGCTCACCATCTTCGGTAGCAAATTCGGTAGCAAAATCACATAAGAGGGAAAAAGAGGAGATCTGAACAAGCGACAAGAAGGGCAGTGCTTCGTTTTTTTCATCTTCTTGATATCTTCACTCAAGTGACAGGGAATGGGCTGGCCTCTCTCAAATTTCTTCGCCCAACCCCTTTTACCCTATGGACTTGATTAACTGGAGTGAAAACAAACTTTGACGTATCCTGCAGATTTAGTACCGCCATTCTGTAGGGCGAACATTCTGGCAGAGGTGGGCATTGATTTGTGGCAAGCCAACTTTCCTTATCAGACACACTTTTGGTGAATGACTCGAACTCATTAACTCGTACAAAGCATGGTAGGTTCTGGCCAGTGAACAAAAGTTTTGCTGGCCAAACATCTCGGACAAATTTGGTTATGAAGTATTTAAACAGACATTCCCATGGGAACAATTCGTGCCCAAGTATGCATTTTTGCACCACAAACCAAACACCATTTGCACCGCTTGCTGGTGTTTCCCACTATGTCACCTGCGAAGTCAATTATGGGAGTGCATTTTCTGTCCAGCCAATGGGACAGCTTCTAATTAAAGTTGTTTTATCCAAATGAAAAAGGGACCTAATTATCAAAATCGTTTCAAAACAATAACAGACCTTTCCAGCTTTGAAATGTAGTGCATTGTGCTTGCTGGACTTTCTAGTCATGTTAGACTTCCATGACAAAGACAGAATGGTGAACTTCACCACTTTATGTATTTGCGCACAAATCCTGGATGTCCTAACCAAAATGAGAGAACTAAATGGGGCAACAAATACTTCTAAAATAGAGGTCCTTTCCAAATGGAACGTCAATTTGAGTAATAACTCAGCGGGAATTTTGACGTCAAATTAATGAAACTGCCAAGCTATGCATATGAATACTGTCAACACATGTTCAATGGATTAAGTTTGGCTAGACAGGCTCAAGGCCTGAATTCCTCGGTGTGCGAAGGCCATTTGCGAATTACTTCAACAAAGCCGAGTGGACCCAGCTGACTCCATTCAGATATTTTTCCCCTTGGTGCTTGACAAAAGATGGGGTCCAAAAGATGCTGCTGCACATGATGGCAAGCTCGAATTACCACCTCCGCCAGTTTTATGTGTGTTTTCCTCGCTGTGCTTTTGATTAATCTTCATGAAATCCTGACTTGGACGATGCTTTACATTAGGGCTGTTCATAAGTCCTACAAAAGATTCGAGTCCAACGGGTCTTTTAGTAGCTGAAATAAAAACTCGATTTACCTATACTTATAAAGTGCGAGTCACAAGCATACTTCGAGCCTAAATGTATTTGAAACTATGAGTGTTGGGACGTACTCATAATTGAGTAATGCAGAAGCTTTAGATCGTGTGAACCAGTAGGCCTACTGTATACTTTGAAATCATCTTGTCCACAGCCCCCGACAAGTCTTGAATCAAACGGAATTGTTTCGAGTCCCTCAAAGTCTCGAAAATTAACCGAAATGACTCGAGTTTTACGGTTCATCTAAAGGAACTCTTACAGCTCTATTAGATATACGAATATGTTTCCTACAGCTTTATAGGTTGCATTGTGTAAGTACAAAAAGTCAAGTATCTTGTTCCTTCTGGAAATTACCCTCAAGCTGGAGGCTTTCCATCCCATGATTTAATTATCTACCCAGGCAACTGTTTCGTCCCTTCTTTACTTTTTGCATTGTCTGACCATTTCCAAGAACTTGATGAGAGATGGAGAGATACCAACAGACCTTTCTATGTAATTGAAACAAGAGACACACCGGTAAGAATGAGATTTTCACGCTATTCAATAACATTAACAAGGGCTCTAAAGTTCAAAGGCGTTATGTACTTAACTTATTAAACGGAGGAGTGCACGGTTTATCAAAAGGGAGGTGGTATCGCAATACCGTGTGCAATTTCAATGTTATGGTTTACCCTCAAAAAAGGTGAGGTTTCTTAAAAAAACCATTCTCATAAAGGCACAATCTTACCTAAAAGAACACTTAATTTCGTAATTCAACTTGAACTGTATTCGTGTGGTTCCTACCCCTACTAAGCTCTGAAATCGTTAAAGAGCGGCAGTAGTGATCTCTTATACATGATAAAATATGTAAGCCTCCGTCTGTTCCACAATTAACATTAAAAAAAAAAACAATAAAGCATGGAAGCTATTAAGAGTTAGAACTTATGGCTAGATCTTGGTAATTGATAACTGAAATCGATATATACTTAATATCTTTTTATGTTTCAAATCGTCCCAAGCGTTGCTTTTCATTTTTAAGGACTGACCAAAATATAGCATTATGATTTAGAATAAAGGAAAGTCACGTGAATCTTCTTTCTTCCGTTTTTTATTCTAGGTGCACTCAGTTTTCACCTGTTGTTCGGTATTTTTGAATTAGTCTTATATCTAAAATGCGTTTTGTCGGTACAGATGCCTCTATAATAGTCCTCGAGGAAGCGTGAAACATTCAACTTATATGCATCAAAACTCGGAATAAGCAGAAATCAACATTTAGTCGTTGCATAAGCGTGCATAAGCTCACTCACATTGAGGAAAGCAAACAGGATGAAATGAAGAGCAATGTGCCATGCTAATACAATTGAAAAGGATTTTGAGGTCAAAGGTAGTATAAGTCATTCCATTCATGAGCAGAATATAATTTGGAGAACTATTCAATATACATGTCCCTTTCGTGGGCGAATGTAATTTTGTTATGAAGTGAAGCGTGCCTGAGGTTCATGGACTTAATTCCATGGCTGTTTCCATTTGGGAGCGGATGGATTATGGCTGGAAAACTCATCGTAATACATGAATAATAGAAGTACAAGGTGTTTTGAGACTCTGATGAGTTAGAAAGCGAAAGCTAATTTCGGTTAATTATGGCCACAGGAAGCGGAAATGTGCCATACTCCTCGCATGCCTTCAAATTGCTTTTTCTTCCCAAACATGATCCGACTTGATACCCCTTCCCTAATACTATCGCTATTTTATTTCAATTAGGCAATTATGATTCGAAATTAGGTCTTAATCGAAATAACAGCTAAAAAACGGTTACCTCAACTATTTGCGAGTGAAATAGCAAGGAACCCGTGTTTTATAAATTGGCAATAATTAATCCATCTTTTTTTTTGTCTTTTCAAGTCCATCTTCTGTATTCTGTTCATAAATCTTTGATGTAGGTTCAAAAGGTTGGGATTTTTCAACCTCTGTCATAAACAAATGGAGTCTAGGCGACCAAGTTTTTCACACTCAAGTCAAGCTACTTCTGAGAGAAATTCGATAGGGTTGATGTTAACTACTACTATTTCGGGCTCTGACATAAACAAATCCCACACATTAGTATTTGAACAGTTTTCTGTTGAAAATAACTACGCAATTGCTGCATGCCCTTTTTGATGAGTTGAAGTTTTCAAAGTGATTTTGACCACCTAACGTCATGAACACTTGTTGCATGCAATTCATGGCATAAAAGTTGATAATAGTTTGATGCTCCTTTCATCCGTTCTCGTATTGGTCCAGCCCCCATCTAACTATGACCTTTGCTTATTTTGCATATCCATCAAGTTTGCCAATGCATAACAGCCCTGAACCTGTCTAACACAAGCCTTTGGTCAATATTTGAACTGACATCTTGATGATAGCTGAAACTCATTAAACAAGGCGAACACGGAGCACATTAAATGTCTATTCTTAGAGCAACCAACTTGAAGTGATCATAAACTATGATGGGATCAAAATTGACACACGTGTCATCCAGTCATCGATTCTCCTCACGTTTATCATAAATCTGGGATCTCGATGAAGGTTACAGAAATGTTGAATACCTTTTTTGTTGAACCGAATTGAAAACCCATGAATCTTGAATACATGAATCAAATTTTGATAATGTAAACACACCCAAATGGTCACGTCGCCTGAGACGTTTTTTAATTCATACTAGTTCTTGAGGATTGACTTATAATGAACAGCCTTTCGCTGATGTTTTGTACACGTCTTTCTTTCCCGTTATCTTATTTATCATGCTTGTTACATTGCCTTTTTCACCTTTACTAGAACTAACGCACAACATTCCAATTCCATTAACATATGACGCAGAAATGCAGAAATGAATTATACACCCCAGAGCACGCATCTTTGTTAAAAAACTGTACCCTTTAGCAAATTTGTGGGGCAACTATAAACCAAAGCCAAGGCCACGGCCAAGGTAGCAATCTTTACTCGATGCTGTAGATCAAATATTTATCAAAAATAAGAAGTGTATTTCAAAGAAGACGGAGTAGTCTCTTTAACAACACATGAAAATATCGCCAAAATTTAACTTGGACCTAATGGTTCGCTAGCGGTTATAATTCTTTTGGGCCCAATTTATTTGAGAACACCAAGGAATCTAACTTTCAAAATTGGACGACTGGAAACAGATTTTAATGCTAAAACAATGCATCTACGACTGCATCAGCAGAGAACTGAAAAGAGGCTTACCGCAGAGCAAAAGCCACTGAACGATCGAGCTTTGAAAATGCCAAAGCGTGCAACTGTTTTGTATTAGCTCTAAATTGCTGTATTTCAAAGGCTTAAGTTACCTTACCAACCAGCAGTGTATATGCAACGATTTTAGTCTTTTTAGTCAGGCCCACTCAGCCAAACGAAATTCATGTATCGTCTTGTGAGTAATTCAATGTTTACTTGAACAATCAAGCGTAATTTCAAGGAAATATTTCCAATTGCACCATAAAGTTATACCTATATTGGAAAAAATGCCGCTACAATATGGACGTAGAGGAAAGCGTTGATCAATCAAGTTCTTTTCGAAGGAGTTGATTCACTCTAGAGGATCAATTCTCGATGTGCTTTTACGTAGCTATGGTTTGGCTTTGCAAGAAAAAAAGAACTGCTCATGTCCCAAGAATAGAATTCTCAAGATTAACCAAATTTTATGGATTAACTTCGTTCCAAGATTCCTTTTTTGCTCTCTTATCCAAGTGGGTGCAAGCAATGAGGAAAACCCTGGCCTTCTTTCGAGTCAGAAAAATGATCCCTTGCAATCATTAAAATTTCATTGCCAAGTTTATTCGCCCTTTTGCTACCACAATTTATAGAGCGTATTCGCAAGGGACCATTCTTTGTCTTTCCAATTTCAGGTCCTTTGACACGGACGCCTAACATCAAGAAGATACCAAAGATGTCCTGAGGGAAGTTGGGAGAGGTAGTGAAGTAATGAAACTTTTAATAATTGGACAGGAATAAGCGAATTTGGAGGCTCTTTGGCACTTCAAGATCCATAATCAGTTAGGGTGCCTCATCAGAGTCAACAAAAACCCTCTTTTTATGAGAATTGATGTGAAAACTTTGAGAGCGTAAATGTTTTGGAGTCGATCTGTCATCATCTTTTAATACATAAAGGCATAACGGAGTCAATGGATAGACTTGTTCGAGTTTTTAAGATTTCCATTTGTGTGGACCACATATGTTCCAAAGCACATGAACGTACTATGGTTGGAATTGGACCATCTAAGGCTCTTTCCACATGTTTCAAAGTACATTATTGGCGCATACATATTACTGCCATACCAATTTCCTCATGTGGGTGTCATTTCCAGTTTCAAAGGCCGATGACAATGTTTGAATAGAGAATTCACTTACCTTTCCAAACCACAAGCTCTAAGTAAACACTCTGAAGTCACTTTGTATCAACGAGCAGATCCTGGGAACGTGCTTTTCCTTCCAAGACTCTAACAAGTCTGAAGCCGTATTGCAGACAGCCTTTTACTAGCCTTCAAACGCAAAAAGGGCGGGCAAAGGCCGCCCAGCTTTGTTCCCCTCTCTAACGCTCGACAAAGATGGTGATGAGGAACGAACGTACGAACGAACGACCTTGCTTGCCTCAACCGCAATTGGCGCGCCATTGAGCCGTTCAAGGGAAAGGGAAAATGTGAAAATAATGAGGAACTTGACTGTTGGTTTTACACAACACAGATGCTCTGGTTCAAATGAAGAACCGTCAAGCCAGTTGAACACCTTCACTTAACGAGTTGTGCAAATCCTATTCTAGTTCAATGGACCGTCAAAAAGGATGTTCTGTGTCTCCTTTGCCTAGCTTTCTTTGGGGTTGAAAGATTGAATCAACTCCCCGGAATCAGGAACGAATCCGATCTGGCCTAAGTTTGAAATGACAAATGGGATTGTGGAACACCACGGGGATTTCGGAACTTTGGCCGGATTTAGGGTCTCAAGATTCCAGAAACTCCGTTATCGATCCTCTACGTAGGTTCATTTTGGCTTTCTATTCGTGATGGTCTTTTTGCATGACCTCGAGCAAGAATAAGGACAGTTCTAGCTAAAACACTAACGAGAATGAGGATTTCAGCATTATCTTAAGGAGTAATTTGACATACTTGCATGTCCCGAAAAATGGGTAACAAATTGTTCGGGCTCATAAAAACGAAACATTAATGAATTTGTTTCAGTATGATAAATGGCTGTAACGCAGGGAGTCCTACAAATGAGAAAATATAGCACAAACACAAGGTCTCGATCAAAACCTTCGATGAATATATAGCCCAAAATGCCAGCTTTGAATCAAATCAGAATCAATATTAGGCATTATTTTTTCCCAATACTGCAACTAAAATCAAAGCAATTGGCAAACAAAAGACACTCGGATATCATATCAACATTTTGGCTTCGCCCAGACATGAACCACTGGATTATGCACGGTCAGGGACAGCTGGGCTAACGCGGACGGAAAACTCTTTTTCAAATCTTTCCCGTCAAAACACCGAGAGGCCGACTTTTGACTCGATCAACATACTCCTCATACGTGCTAATGGCGCGCGAATTACGAGCAATGTAAGTGGGGATATCGCGTAAAAAATGAAAGTGTTCGGAGATTTCAAAGGTCGTGCACCCCCAAGGAAAGACTTGGCTGGTATCTGCCGTTGGTGGAGTGTCATTTACCTCGGATTTCAAATATTAAGTCCTCCCAAGACAGATCAATTGGGGGCCAAAGTGACATTCAGAAATGATGAACTTTGTTCGGTTTATTTGGGCTGCTCAGCTTACAAATTGATGACCAAGCCCATCAGGATGGTGTTGCCAGGGTGGTTGAGGTGATACCTCCCACTATCCCTATTCTTCACCAGACTTGGAGTCAACTTTGACTTTTGAAAGCCATACAGGTTGCTTGCCAACTTGACAATCCACGCTACTAGATAAAACAACAATTATACGGTAGCTTTCATTGGCCGGAACATTCTGTCATAAAGAACTTTGAATGATCCGTAACCCAAGTTCTCAAATGCATTTGCAACCATTGTGTTCAATAATCAGTGTTGAAGGACCATGTCCAGGTGGCAATTGATACTCAGGCCTGGCAGATCCAATCCAGGAGCTCCAACTCTATGTACTATTCTATGTATTGTGTTTTGGAGAGTAGAGCCACAATAATTTGCAAACACCAAAGTGAAAAGATCAGTGAAAGGACATCAAAGTGCGAAGGAAGTTATTCCTTAGAAATTGTGCCAATCATAATAAACTCATGTGAGTATTAAATTGCTTTTGCCTATCTTTTTGCCCTAATAACCCCTTTTTACTGGAAATAGAAACCTTCAATAAGGACATTCTTCATAGTCATCATTTAATGTAATCATGTTTGTAATGTTATGATAAAAGGTTGCAATAATATAATTGTAGTTGACTACGGGGTTGACAATCATGTTCTAAGGTTATGAATGAATGTTCTCACAATTCAGTTTTAAAGTTAAAGCTTATTTAAGATCTAAATCAACATGTACAAATGGTAAATCTATATTGTTTGATAGTAACACAGTTTGCATTATCAAATATGATTGTCAGAGAAAAAATTGAAAGACAGCTAAATGAAATCCTGCTAATAAGAGTGAAGAATATGCTATCCTCCAGAAAATTGTTCATTTTTGTAACAAATTTTTGGAATAATTACTTCATTAGGCATTGAATTTCCGTATCAGATCGTCCTTTCAAATATTACTTTTTGTTAACTTGTAGCATAGAACGTTTAAAGCCAGTTAGATGTATGCTAGTTAAGAACTTCAAGCACCCAGAGTTGAGCTGAAGTCGGCCTTCCTCTGTTATGCAGAAAAGGAAGATTGCCGTCCAGGGGTAGCCGTCCCTGGCACGGTAACGCTAAGGCCAAGAATTAGCGTTCACAATTCGAATGAATGCATTGCCTTCCTCTTGAAATGAGACGGACCACATGTGGCTATATACAATTATGTATTTTGATTTTCAGCTCGACCGAAAGTTTTGCTCTCTCAAAGCTTACGACCTCTGCACATAATCAATGAGCGAGCCTTCTTTGGTATTCAATTACCAAAAGGGAGCTGCTTCCTTCATTCTCTGCCCTGTTATGTGCTGAACTTTGAGAGGACATAACGTTTGATCAAGTTATAATTTGGGATAAATAATTTTGGCAACCTGGGGCTGTTCTCATCAGATGAAGAATTCCTTACTCGATTTGGACGGGAATTGTTCCTTGTTCATGTCCATATTCCAGTAGTCCATGACCCAACCCATTACTATAGCACGATGAGATTTGAGTTTGGACTCGTTTAGCAACGTGATTCGAGCGAAAAAATGAGTGCTTTTCTTGAACCGGAACAACCTAAGAAATTTCGATCGATTAGCCTTCCATTTTTGCTGCCGGAGTAGGTGGTGTGTTCAATATAAAATATCTCTGGCCTGATAAAAGGGTTCTCTCACCAGAGCTCTAAGATCCGTGTCAAGTTGGCTTCCTTTTACAGTAAAATGCAATAAAACAATAAAACAAATTTTAACTCTGAGACTTCGCATGAATGTAAACTCTGAAAATGAACGTCATCCTGGACTCATTTGAGGCCACCCAATGTATCCATCCACGTTTGGTGACAAATAATTGAAAAAACGAAACTATAATCGCAAATTTTTGGGAAGTAGCAAAATTTTCACTATAACGGGGTTTTCACTATGTGGGGATTCCACTTTTTGAGGTCGAAAAAGGTGCACAGGTGTTGAAATAAGAGTGGATATTGTCAAGCCTTTTTTTTTTTTTTTTTTAGATTTTTCACATTCGCCTCATTAAATCACGGAGACTTGAGTTTTTTTAGAGCCGTCCAAGCGTTGTAAGAAATTTTAAATAAAGAGTTTCATCTCTTTTTCACTCATGAGCGCTTGACATACAAATGTTTCGAATCTTTGTTTTGCAGAGCTATAGATATCGGCAACCCTCAAAAACCCTCCACCAATAAGAATAAGGGGTCCGGGAGGAAAATTGTCTATTCAGTCAGAAAAAGAAAGAATCAGTTGGCCTTTGCTCATCTTTCATTTTTCAAGAATCTTCAGTTTATGTGCAAGCATTACGAAATCTAAGTTTTGGCGTCCACAGTGTGGCCAAATTTCTTTATCACCTTGTCCAACAATTTCAAAGTTTACCTTATAACGGTGTTCTGATATTTGAAAATGTCCCTTATAGCTGGGTTGCTTTGAGCAGCATTAACATGGTGAGGAGTCAGTTTCATAAAAAGATTTTCACTATAGGGCAAGTCAAACGAAGGAAATTCAAGGAAAAATGTGGTCCGGTACCCTCATTTTGGGCATTTATGGGAGGGAGAACTAAGACAAACATCAGTCAACTCGCACCATTCGCCTATTGAATTTTCAACAATCGAGTGATTTTGAGTGAGTTGTGTTACAAAACCCAACAAAATGAGCATGCTTGGTACAATTCGGTGAACGCACTATCAAATTGGCTCAATGCCACTATGCTATTTGCTTGGGCAATCGCAAAATGTGGCTTGGCTGGGCATATTGTCTTCGATTTTAATCCATGGAATAACTTCAGTTGTTCGTGGACGCGTTCACTTGACAAGCCCTATAACGGGGTCCACTTTAGAGGGGTTCTGTTGTATATGCTGTAGGTGCATTTTGAACACATCTATGAATATTCAAAACGAGCCATGTAAATAAAAGGCGATTGATTCCCCCGATTTCCTAACCATGCCACTTTCAAACCATCAAATTTGCCTAATGATTTAGATCCTTTCAAACCTGGTCATTTCGTGAATATCTTTAAGTCGATATCGATTTGTTCAAACACTGAAACTGAAAGAAAGAACAAATCCAACGACTCATGGATAGACTTCTAGTTAAACATCAACCTCCATCCTTTGATGATACTTTAACTTAATCAGCTTTTTTTCATACTCTATAAGGACAGCGAAGATGTTCACGATCCTAATGGGTTGTCGAGACAAAAAAGAGAACGAAATCTATGTGAATGACTCGGTATTTAGCTCCTACTCTTAGCTTTTGTGCTATTTTGAGCCCTATTGTAAAAGTTGAAACATCTCTTTTGTTAATGACTTTAATCCTTTCTTTCAATTGCATCGAGTTTCACTCGCCAGAAGCTCTTTCTATGTCATTTCATGAACGTCGTTCGTTACCAATGTGAGAAATTTGGCTGGAAATTACTTGCAGAAAACGGGAAATTGTGAGACCTTTCAAGAAATGTTTGATTAAATAGCACTAATGGCATTTGCCAGATATCACTTTGCAACGTTTGATGAGACTAACTATCATGGGAACAACTGCCAAGGATGTATCATCATCACCCCTTAATGGTTCTTTCATATTTACCTTGCCCCCCTCTCAAAAGCACATTACCGGAAAAGCCCTGTCCCCACTCAACCAACTGATTTATATCAGTTTGGCAGCTCACACTAGGCCAGATATCACATCAAGTGAAATACACACTAGAACATTATCCATGTTATTTACGTTAAAGAAGATCCCTAAAAGAGATCTTGGGATGGCAATGTATCTTCTTGACATTTCTCTGTGTTTGCTCAGGCATGATGACTTGAAAGGTTCGTTTGTTTGTTGGCAGTTTGCATCAATGACGGTAAAGCGGACTTGGCCTCTCTACATAGGTTGAAGTTTGCCTCAACAATATAATCATAAGTCGACATTTTTGGAAAATAGGAGACCAAGAAAAGTTTTCTGTCAGTGACATATTCGTATGATCTTCAGGATATGCACATTACGTCTTCACCGCTCTGTTGGATTTTTCTTTGCCCATATTGGCCTCAAATTATTAGACGCATTGTTTTAGATACTGCAACGTGTTGCGCGAAAAATACCGTGCAGTTTTTTGAATTGCACATGAATATTTTATCTATTACAAAATTGTGCTTTTTGGTTCCTTGGGGTTTCTAAACGTGACAAACGTATCGGTTGGCTTTGAATTTGTATTCGATTTCTTATTTCGGTATCTTAGCACGTAATATAACCATTGCAAGGGCAAAGCAATAGACATATTCAGATTGAAGATAGATCAACATGTTCAATGTACACGCTTTTCTATTTCAACTAACCCACCCTCTGGACTCCCATTCATTTCGAACTCATTACATAGATCTAAGAAATGATCCACTGCTTTTTGAGTGCATCATTGGCGTAGGTCTAATGTTGAAAGAAATGGGTACGTATGTCAGCTAAACCACAGTGAATGGATATCAATGCCAACTTGATCCGATATTGTGGCAGATTTGGCTTTTTGAACAAGCCACTTTCTGGAGAAAAAAATTCATTTTGACCGGTAAATGGCGAACGCTTCTAAAACTGATGACGTCAACTTGAAAACTTTTGTGATAATGACATTTTGAATTGGTTCAGGATTGAAGAAAGTTTAGCCAGCGAATCCAACATTTTCTGCGTGTTTTGACGATTTGGGCATTGCATTTGTCGGATGCGTAATATCGGACCCTTCATCATTGCATGAACGAACTTATTTGTATGCAAGAGCAAACAACGATATACTTACACGTACATGTAGAGTTCTGATGAAGGGAAATTATACTCCGAAATTGTGCGGATTTCCCTTCTCAAGCAATAAGATTTAACATTGGAAGCAAAAGTCACGTCAAAACGCAGAAACATTTTTACCTACAAAACAAGTAATATATCTGGACATGAATTCCAGCAAGCCTGAAGCAGTCTCCATTGGCAAATGCAAAAACCATAGCGCATGCATAGGATAGCAGACATCAGAGGCACTACTATCTCGTCCAGCATCCCGCTCCCCAAAGCTCTGAGGCGAACAAACTGAACCTGTACTTTTGACGCCCTTTTTGTGAGTTCTCGACCCATGACTTTTCTATTCCATAACCAACTCTCCAATTGCACAACTTTTGTGAAGGAGAGAGAATTCTTTTCAGTTGGCAAATCACAATCCTCTCAGTGTGCACTTTGAAATGGATCAAGACCTTGCGAAGCCAAAGCTGCTCAGAAAAAGCTCCTCCAACTCCTCCCCAGGATTCCAATTCATCCTTGAAAACAACGGCTGGGATTAGATTTAGAGCTCGCACCACAGGATAAGACCACAGTTTGTAAGTTTAGAAGTATGGTCCAGTGCTTGACTCTCTATTGCAATGGTTTGTGGGATATGAAAGCTGACGAAAGGAAAGAGCTTTCATGAGGGTGTGAACTTTTCCCTTATCCCAAGACGCTCGTGGGCTCATGACTTTTGGGATGAAGATGAAGTTCATTAAATTGCAAACTGGGACCCAAAGTCCCACGAATCCTTGGGAAGCTAACACTCAAAGTTTCTTGCCGTCATAATTCTCAGACAACCTCCTTGGAGGTCTACTCTCCCTTCTCCACCAGCGCATCAACTAATGCATTTGTGAGTCCAACCAGTGATGATCCAGAGTTCAATTGGCAAACTCTTGGTGGGAAATTCTCATTGGTCCTTTCTGAGAGTCACAGTTACTAATTTATAAAGTTGCCAGCAGAGCTTTAATATCCGGCTCTATGGTGCGAATCGTGCGATTTTTGCCTTAGCTCATAAAATTTGTGTTTGATGCTTCTTGCTGTTATATGAAAATTCTTGCATTCATTCACTAAATCATTCGAAAATGAAAAAAGGCCATAAAATATCTTTTAAAACAGATTGAAACAGCTGGGTTGCCAGAATCCATGAACAATGAGCATAAATTGAAAATTTGAGTTAAATACCACCATAAAAAAACATCGAAGGAATGAATGACAAAACTCAGAATAAGAATGAAAAAAATTGATTGGCTTGCTGAGTAAAAAGGCAAATATTCGTGCAGAAACAAGACTTGACAGTGATCAGGAGGCTTTAAAACCAATATTTTGATTCGAAAAACAATTTAACTTGCACTGGTATAGGATTTTTCGTATATCTGGCCTACTCCTTGCTCTTCTTGGCAGTTTTGCGCTTTCCTCTCTTTTATCATTTGGAGACGCTGGTTGAAGGCCAGAAGAGGCACTCACCATTTCAACTTAGGCCTTTCGTTCGATACTTCAATGTTGTCAAAGTTGAAAGCTAGATGGATATTTGAGATTTCCAATCAATAAACAAAGTCAATGAATGAAATGGTTGAAGCTTTGACATCTTCAGTAGCTTTAGAAGTTGAGGTCTGTTTCAAAATTGATGCCAAAACAATACATGGTGCACCCAATGCTTAGACGGAAGTGAATCCAACCTCTGAGGAAAAACTCTTCGAAAGATCTTCTTCGCAAGTGAAATGTGAACTTTCGAACCTATTTAAAATTTAGGGGGAGAAATTGAAGGAAGAAGGGAGTCAAAGCGAGGCGAACAAGTCATCTCACCAAAAAAGTTTCTACGGTTGAGGCCAAGTAAAAGTTATTTAGGGATCATCAATCGCCACACTGAGGTCCAAAGACGACTCTTGAGGCGTGGGATTCGGTTCGTATTCCCGCAAGTACGATATACGTACACATTGGTACCAACAACTTTCCAAGGAAAACCCCTCTCAAAAGCAAGAGCTGAAGTTCAATGACCTGAAGACCAAAGCAATATCTTTAAACATAAGACAGTGAAAAGTTCCCTTGTTCATAACGGTTCTATAGATGTTGTTGGAATTGAGCTGATCCTCAAGCCTTCAGGATCGAGTTCTTTAGATGACTTGGATCTTGTTAACAAGGGAACTTTTTGTGTCGCCCTACTACCCTTTTCAGTTGGGTCGTTTTCTTCATTTGGTTGTGGAAAGTGTCCTTTTGATGTATCCTGGTGGTGAAGTTTTAGTCCTCTCGTAAAGAACTAGGCGCTTGTGACTTCCAGTGGCCAATCTACAGTAAAGTTCAGACTAACTTTGGGCCTGTTTCTTGTCTTGAAGCTTTGTGAGCTCCTTGAGGTCGATTTTGAAGACCTGAAGGCAACGAGTCCAATTCCGTTGGGTTGGCCATTTGAGATCACAATGATATGTCGCGAGCACTGCTTTTCAAAATCATTCTTTCTCACAAAGCACTTGTAGCCACAACTAAAGCTATTTGATGTGAAACAATAAATTGGCTTTGAAGGTTAAAATGGTTCTTTAAGAATTTTGGCTGTTTTCGTGAAATGAATTTCCTCGCTTTTATTTCAAAGCAGAACACTTTTGAAACAAGAATT
>NC_081440.1:14170152-14170327 GCF_007210705.1 Tigriopus californicus | reverse complement strand
TCCTTGAGGTCGATTTTGAAGACCTGAAGGCAACGAGTCCAATTCCGTTGGGTTGGCCATTTGAGATCACAATGATATGTCGCGAGCACTGCTTTTCAAAATCATTCTTTCTCACAAAGCACTTGTAGCCACAACTAAAGCTATTTGATGTGAAACAATAAATTGGCTTTGAAGG